>NW_007731189.1:120214-149854 GCF_000696425.1 Galeopterus variegatus
CATTACCCCTTAATTTATCTAAATTCTTCTCTTGCCAAATTTTTATACTTATCAACCATATTTGGGTTGAGAGACTTAGAAAGGAGGCAATTCCTGTCATGATTTTGCTGTCTTTTAAAGAAGAGAATAATTTTTGAAGAATATTTCTTTATTTCTCCACAACACAGTTGGTGATATTATCTCATAAACTTTTTTTATTATTTCGGTGTAATTTTGGAGTTGTGGGGTTAAGGAATAGAGAAAATTAGAAGGAGTTGTTGGGGGTACGTAACAGTGACCTAATAATGCTGAAAATTCAGTAGTGCAGTCATGAGTTTCTTCTCATAGATGAACATATTAAGAATCTACAAATTGAGCCATGGGTTCTTTTTGAACATCAGATCATAATTATTTGTATATCTGATAAACATGTTTGCATTGGAGTTGTAAAATTCATGTAGGAATAAGATTTATATAGTTTTGGATGAAATAGGTAAAGTGCAGTAGCCTGCTGTGCTTTTGGATACCATGAATCTCTTTATCTTGAGCATATTTTGTGAATTTTGGGTTTGTCCTAATTAATAAAGCTTTTACTCTTGTTGCTGACAGCACTTGTATTAGCATGACCCTACACTTCCACTATATAATCATATTAAAAAAAATCTGTCTGTGGAAATATTCAGCTATGCAGTTCACTGGGCATATTATTTTGTATACTACTTATATTACCTACAGGGAAATCCCGTTATTCAAATTTCCCCCAAAGTAGTAATCAAAATTATTTTTTAATTAAATAGATGAATATTATACATGAAAATTACAGTCAAGAAAGTTTAAAATATTTTAATAAAAACCATGCTCGGCAGAGCCTACAAGTAAGGTCGAAGAAAGTACAAAAGGCATGTTATAACAAAGATTTCAACATCACACTGAGTTTTATGCTATTCTTTTGGGTTATTACAGTCTATAAATTCATTTATTTCAATAAAATACTTATTAAATGTCTGTTATATACAGATCTCTACTATAAACTTTACAGATAGAAAAATAAACAAGGGATTCCTGATCTCAAGACATTTATAACATAATCTGGCATGTTTTTCATAGAAAATGAACTTATTTGCCATAAATAGAAATAGCAGGACATTAATCTTATAAGTAATAATTCTAGTTGAAAGTATCCAGACAGAGCTTTATCAAAATAACAATAATTAAAAAAAAAAATTCTAGGACAGATTTAACAAGGAAGGTTAGATTTTGAATGTGCAGGCTTCTTGTGTTGGCACAATTATTGACTAAGGTATTTATAGAGGTAATGCATTTGCCACTTGCCTGGAAGCCTTAAAATCCATGAATGATATTAAGTTTTGAAGGAGATAGGTAACCAAATTATATTAAGTGCCCTTCAGGGATCTAAACCCAGAGCTAATTTCAATGCTGCAAAAGCAATATTGAAGCTACAGCACTGAATTGTGCTAGTTTATTTTATTTTTACACTAAATAAGAAAGTGCCTTACCTATATTCAGCAGCTGGTCATCACTGAAATTTTGTTTAACAAACATTGATTTCCAAGTCAGGTATACGAAACTTCTGCTGCCTATGAATTATTTTTTGTACCCCTTTTCTTTTCTCTCCTTTTGTAATTTGAATTGCACAAGACATTATAGTGATGTGAGATTTACAAATGACATTATTACATCTTTTGTAAATTCCAGTGTTAAAGCGAAATCTCAAATTTGTCTCAATAGTCATGTGACAGGCAGCCATATTGAATATTTTTACATTCAGGGAGAAAAAAACTGTATTAACTAAAATACAGTAGAAGCTACTTTATTATAAATATACACAGGATTGGGTATGAAGTGTTGTGTCATCAAACCTAAAAATTATACTCTTTGCAGATAACAGCTATACCTTCAAAATTGTCACACCATTGATCTATCACACAATACTCCTTGATGGTAGATATAGGGGTTAGCATCTTCATACATTTATTACCCCTTAATTTATCTAAATTCTTCTCTTGCCAAATTTTTATACTTATCAACCATATTTGGGTTGCCTTGAAATCAGGACCTAAGGCAGTATCTTGAGTGTGGCGAGTATATTTTACAGGTGATTGTGGAAAGCAGTGAGAGGAATGGGAAGAACAAGGCAGGGAAGGAAGAGAAACAATGGAGTATATGACTGATGTGGTTACCAGTGTAGGCACCTAGGACCCCATCCTATAGGAACCTTTTAAGGAATTTATAAAATGCACCTCAGATTTACCCATTTCAAAGTAGGTAGCTGAAGCATTTCTCCGCTACACCCTGCTACCTTTGGTTGAAGGGTGTTATCAGGGGTACTCACCTGTAGTTCCAGGCAGTCCTATGTCCTTAAACTAAAATGTGGCCGGTGCACATGAGAACTGTCCAGCAGAACTGTAGCTGAAATCATGGGTGAAACTGTAGCTGAAATCATGGGTGAGCCAAAATAATGCAGCATGGCACACAGATCGCCACAGCTATACCACTTCTTTAGAAAAATGATTGCAATAATTTCTAACTCGTTATATAAAAAAAAATCTCCCTGTATGTTTTTTTTTTTTATTATTGAAACAGGTTTGTTCATTGATAGCAGTGGACTAATATCTTTAAATATGTCAAGGAATATTTCAATGTCTATTGAAACAAGTTTGTTCATTGATAGCAGTGGACTAATATCTTTAAATATGTCAAGGAATATTTCAATGTCTTGAAATATGTCATAGCTTTAATTAGATAACAAAGGTTTATTTGGTAAGTTTTCAGGTATTTAGCAAAATAAATGAAGGCTTGAATTCATGATGTAGAAATACAATTTTTAATCCTAAAACATTTAATAAGAAACAAACAAATACAGATGCTCCTTGGCTTATTATGGAGTTATGTCCTGGTAAACCCATTGTAAGTTAAAAACATGGTTAATCACAATGCATTAATACATCTAAGCTACCAAACATCATTTCTTGGCCACGTACATCTGCCTAGAGTTGGGCAAAATCATCTAACGCAAAGCCTGTTTTTAATAAAGTATTGAATATCTCATGTAATTTATTGAATACTGTACTGAATGTGAACAACAGGATTCTTGTATGGGTACTCATAGTACAGTGTCTACTGAAGGCATATCACTTTTGCACCACTGTATAGTAAAAAATTGTAAGTTGAACCATCAGTAAATGGAAAACTGCCTACATTTAGATTGAAAATTAGCCTGAATTCTCTCCTCTTTTTAAAAATAAAATATATGACCTTGTATAGAGTAGTTATCAGATACATATTTATTAATTGTTTGGTCAACAATCAGAACTATTCAGGTTTGTTTCCAGTAAGCTTTCATCTGTCAAGAATTCTCTGAATGGACACACATATGCAAACCTCCATGTGAGAGGTTGTCATAAGCAACGGTGCAGCATAGTGACTATCAAACAGACTTTGCTGTAGATTGAATGTTTGTGTCCATTAGTAGTCACATGTTACCTCCTAATGCCCACTGTGATAGTATTTGAAGGTAGGAGGTGAATAGATCGTGAAAGTGGAGCCTTTTTAATGTGATCACTTCACTTACTAAAAAAAATAATAATAAAAATGCCCAAAAGAACTCCTTTCTCCCTTCTGCCATTTGAGGATACAGTGAGAAGAACCCCTTCTTGAACTAGAAAGCTGGCCCTCACCAGACATCAAATCTTCTATCACCTTGATCTTAGATTTCCCAGCCTTTAGAACTGTGTGAAATAAATGTCTGTTGTTTATAAGCTACCCGTCTATAATATTGTTATAGCAGCCTGAACAAACTAAGAAAGACTTGGATTAGATTATGGCTTTCCTCCAGTTAGAAAACTGCATGACTTTTGGCAAACGACTTTAATTAATTGAACCTCCATTTTCTCTTGTTAATGGACATGGAAATAACTACCTTAACATTTCTTATAAGAACAAATTAAATATAACACATGTATAAATGCTTATCATAACATCTTTCACATACTGTACATTTTTTAAAAGATAGAGGTAAGATATTAATTAAAAATCAGTGTTGACATCAAAGGACATATTGCTCTTAGAACATATGAAATACAAGCACATAAATAACAATCTTGCAAGGAAAAGAATGACAAGCAAAGAAAGGAAGGAGATATAGCTAATACAGAAAAAAAGAAATAAGGATGTATAATTACTGAAAATTAAAGGACACTTTTAGAATGAAATGCCATTTAAATAGGCTCACTTAGGAAAGAAGCAGTTTGGTGTGAAAGGATGTTTCTGAAAATGGTCTATTTCCAGAACCATCACACCGTGCTATACTGAATTGGCTAACCTTTTCATACATATGGTCAACTTTCCCTCCAGAAGCATTTACTAATTTTTACCCTACAATGAGATTTCCTTCAATCCTGAACGCTTCACAACACAAAGACAGTAATACTACAAATACCTGCATGTTTTATTTCTATTTACTTTTATTTGATTTCCGGAAGTATTAAAAATGTCCACGTGTTCATAGATCACTCGCATTTCCTCTTTGGTGAATTTGGTCACTGTGGCTTTTACCTACATTTTTATATTGATTTCCTCCTAATTTATCTATGTTCTTAACATTTTAAAGAATAGATTAACACTGGGGTAGATGCTTGAAATTTTTAAAAAATTAAATTTTTTTAGGTCCCACCACTAAATTTTCATTTTGGAAATATTTGCACTTAAATCATCGCTTGAGGCCCCTCTTCTATACGCTTAGTGGTATAGTTCACATTTCTCCATTTATTTTGACGTGTTTGGGTATTTGAACAATTTTATGGAGTGAAGTGACATAATCCAATTTATGATTTAAGAATATTATTTTATTAATATGTGAAAATAATTTCTGACTTGAGAAACTGAGTAAATGGCAGTACCATTTATAGAAAAAGAAAAAAAAAACTAAGTGGCTGGCAAGTTTGGAAAGTAGTGAATATATTTGTATAAAAGAATCAGAAGTTCCGTTTTGGATCTGTTGTATTTGAATTGCCTATGGAACATCCAAGCAAATGGAGTAAGCTGTTAGATATACAAATACAGAATACAAATGAAGGAGAATGTTTGGGGATATAATTTGAAAATCACCAGCATAAAGATGTTCCTTAAATTTATTTGATATGCTACGTGGCAGTAGGGCTGGGGGGTAGGGGGAGCTTCCCCCTATGGAAGACCATTTAAAAGTTTAGTAAAGGAAGAGGACCCGAGAAAAGACAGTTATATTAATTCATAGGAGAAGTAAGAGAAAAACTGAAAAGAATGGTATCCCAAAAGTTTAGAGGGGATTTTAGTTTAAGAGGGAAGAATTGATTCACTCAGCAAATTGCTTCATAGAGTTTGAGTAAGGTGAGCTCTTGGAAGAAAAAAATGTTAGATGTTTATTTCTTTCATCATCAAATTAAAATTTGATGTATTTATAACCTACAGGAAAATGCATGAGCCATAAATATACAACATGATGAATTTTCAAATTCTGAGCTCACTCGTATAACCAACACACTGATGAAGAAACAGAACATTGCCATTATGTGAGTGGCCTGTGTTGTACCCCCTTCTGGTCACTACCTAATCTTGTCTTCTAACACCACAGATTTGGTTGCCCTGTTTTTGAAATTTACATAACTGTAATCATACACTACATATATTTTTGAGACTAGTTTCTTTTGTGAAATATTATAATTGTGAGATTTATCTATGGTGTTGCAAGTAGTTATAATTTGCTTATTACCATTGCTGAATATATTCTCTCTGTGTGAATGTTATGTTTGTGCCCCTTCCCTCCCATAATTCATATATTGAAGTCCTAACCCTCAAGGTGATGGTATTTGGAGGCATGGCCTTTGGAAGGTACTTAGGTTTAGATAGGGTTATGAAGGTGGGGACCCCATCATGGGATTCAGGTCTCTATAAGAAGAGGAATTGAGACTAGGACTCTCTCTTTCTGCCATGTGAGAACACAGTGAGAAGACAGTGGTCTGCAAGCAAGGAAAAGGGCCCTCACCAGTAATTGAATCTGACAGCATCTGGACCTCCCAGTTTCTAGACTGTGAGAATTAACTTGTCCATTAGCTAAGCCATGCAGTCCATTGTATTTTGTTATAGTGGCCCAAGCTGACTAATGCAGTGGAGACATCACAATTTCTGTTAGTATATACATCAGAAGGGAATTGCTGATTCATAGAATAGCTATATGTTCAGGTTTAATAGTTCTCTACATCTAGTTGTGCCAATTTATAATCCTAAGTATGTGAGAGTACCATTTGCTCCAAATCCTCGTCAACCCTCTGCCAGTCTTTTTCATTTTTGACATACCAGTATTTTGTTATCTCATTGTGATTTTATTTGGATGATTACTTTTGAAGTTGAGCTGCTTTTCTGATGGTCAGTGAGCATTTGGTTGTATTTGAGTTGCTTTTTTGCTCTCAGTACTGCGGGTTTCAGTTTAGCATTATTAATCAGTGTACATTTGATGGTGACTAAGAGATTTATATGACTATTTCACATACCCATTGGTCTTTTTTAGTTGTGCCTACATTGATTCATCAGTTTATTGTAAGGATTCCTCTGAGGTGGTACATAAACCTTCAGCATTCATCTGATATGTACTGAAAATATACAGAATATCATTTACTTAATACAATTAAGTTGCAAAATAAGTCAATAAAACAATACTCTGAGTCACAACTACCTAACTGAAACTTATAAAATTATATTTCCCTACAACATCTAAGACATGAAAACAAATTAAGTTAAAAAAGGAGTTTAAATAGTAATGTCCCCAAAATTGTTCTTGAAAGTTTGAATCACTAGAATTTAACCTAAACTCCCAAAAACGTAGAAAAAATAAATATAGTACAACTTAGGCATTTATTATAAATATGATAGATAGGATTTTGGGTCGAGTGAATATACAGATGATCAATTTATATATCAATAGAAATATTTTAAATTACAACTTGTTAAAAGCCTCACAATAAAAGTTTCATATATTAACTCCATTAGTTCCAGCTTTACTAATCACATTAGTAAATTGAGAAAGACTAAAACAGTAGAGGTTTAGAAATGGAGAACCTCTGGACCCTCTGTTCACGTTTGAAAAGTGCTTTCAATAAATCTCAAATACTTGGATGAGGTTACATGCCATTGTTTTGAACTATTGTAATTCTTCGATTCATAGCACATAGTAAAATATAGCAGCCTCATTGAATATTTATGTCCTATTGTCTTTGATAGATTTCCATAGGTATAAACCTTTAATCTAAAGTTTATTCAAGGCTTAGTAAAATACAATCTGCAAGGGTCAGAGTAGTTTTTGCACCTTTTTCTTTATTGCATAATTCAAGGAAGAGACATAGACACACAAAATTTGGTCAGACAATTTTCTCAAGGTTTTGAAGGATAGAGCTTTGGGTTCATTGTACACAATTTATCAGGGCTGTGTATGTAATCTTTGAATATACAAAATTATTTTAAAATACAATGTTTTAGTCAAATACTACTTTTCTTTTTTTTTTTTTTTTTTTTTTTTTTTTTGTCTTTTTCCGTGTCCGGCATCGGATCGCAACCCTCAGTGTCGCCCCCGTACCGGCCCGGGATCGCAACCCTCGGTGTTGCTCCCGCACCTCGCTCAGCCAGTGAGCGGGAACCGGTCTGTATGTGGGATCCGAACCCTCGGGCGGGAGCGCCGCAATACTACTTTTCTAACCACCCCAACTATATAATGAAACGTTTTTGTATTTTCAGTTTAGAGCTTGGACTCAGCTTCAGATAGGCCTGTTATGACCTTGTTTAACTTTGCCCCCTTAATTACCATAGCAATAAATAGGAAGTTTCAAGGGTTTGAAATCTTCTTTCATTCCCTATTAAAAAAAAAAAACACTAAGACATATCCTTCTACTTACACAGATCCTGGTCTCTGCTGAAGGTGGGATTATTGGGTTGTCTGATGAATCTCAACCCTCAGGGTGATAGAGCTCACTTAGTTAGAAATCTTGTCAAATGTGTTTGCCCACAACTCACTACAAAATCTCTCAGGCAATTTGGCAACTTTTTCAAAGGTAAAATGTGTTCTGATCCATTTTATTTTTTGCTCTAGGGCTGAAATGGAACACCATATGTGGTATTCCAGTCATGACCCTTATGCCTATTTAAAGTAGTTTCAACGTTAACATCCAGTCATAGGTCTCTTACCTTATTTGGGGCACCAAGGGGCTCAGATTCACCTATTTTCTTATAGACAAATTACACAAAAATAATACAGACAAGCATTATTTTAAAATAAAGAATAACTTTCCAACAGCAATTTTGCATTTCCATATGTTCTTTTTTCTTCTGGCTATGAACCCAATTTATTTTCTGGTAAGGGCCATACAGAGCTTTTCTGGACCTTGCTTTAGGAACAAGTGTCACAATTTACTAATCCCATTTGTTTTTAACAAAAAGAAAAAAATGTCTTTGAAAGAAAAAAATGTCTTTGGAGATATTGAAGATGCCCTGGCATGTAAAACCATTTTTGATAATATGAGGAAAAGGTGAAAATTCTTTGTATTACAAAATAATACTTAGAGAAGTTTGAAAATATTAAAGAATTAAAAATAATATATAGAAGAACATTTTTAGATCAACTGCAATCTCAATGCTATCATCATTCATGAATAAAGTCCCAGGACACTCAGGCTCAGAATGTTTTTAAGGTTAAAAATTCTTTATTGCAAAAACTAAATTATTTAAAATTTTATCAATTTCAATTTGGAAATTCTTGTTCCAAAAATGTTATCACTAGTCTGCGATTAACATAAGAATTTTACCATATGCATACAAAATATACCACTTATCACTTTTAATAGTCTTCCATGTCAAGTCCCCTAAACAGAACCTTTGAGTTTTAACATCACAATCTCAAATGATTCAAGGAGCAATAACAATGGTAAAACTATAATTAGATATAATTAATTAAGGTACAGAGTGAGAAATATAGTTGAGGCTCTGATCCATATTATTTAATTTACATGTTCAAAAATTGGTTTTTGCTTCAAATTTTTTCCCTTCTTATAACGTTAGAAGATGGAAAGGAATTCTTAATCCTTATTATGCATCGGCTGTGATTTGCACTGATAATAGTAATTTAAACATTGCAGTGATTTCAGGGGAAAAGTTTCTGGGGAGAGATTAAGCTCCTTTTTTACTTACCAGCTTTTTATTATGCAATTTTATTAATAGATCCAGAAAATTTTTTCACAATACTTTCATAACATAAATGGTCTTCTAATTAACCTCATTAGTGTTTTTTAGGTATTTTCAGTTTTCAGGTGTATGTTAGAAAGGAAACTATGTCTTGGTATGTTAATGATCAGCCTACTAACTCTATCACCACATCTCTGGAGCCTTCAAGTTCCTCCTTGTCAGGTCCACCTCCAGCCAACCCGAACAGCCCTAGCCTCGTTCTTTTTGGTGGGCGAGCAAATGACCTGGGATTCCTCTTTCCCTCCTATCCCCTTTGGAAGGAGACAGGGGAAGAGAGCCCACCCGGCCCCAACCAGCCCAGTTAAAGGACACTCAGATGTGGCGGGGGTTCTGTCGAGCAGTTCCGTTTATTATCACACAACCACTTGCTTTTAAAGGCAAATGGGGAAGGCAGGTTTTTTACATAATCTTATCAGCTTAAAGGTGAAGGGCATGCATCCTGTCTCAATGCCTAGCTATTGCAATCACGCAGTGTTCACCAGCGTGGCCAATAAGGGCTAAGGCAAGGTTTCCGCAGACACTCCCACCCTACTTCCTCCCGGTGCTGTCTTAGGCTGCCACGTTAATCCACTTGTAATGTCACAGGTGGTGTTAGTTTTTAAAGCCGGACACCTCTTGAAATTAGTGAACTCCTCCACAGAATGCTTTCAGTGTTTTATCAGGAGGGTGACTAAAAGAAGGAAGCAAGAGATACCGAAGAAAATTTGTGAAGCTGTCTTTCCAGCCTTCTCCTGAATGGACAGAGGAAGTGGTCAGTGCAAAGTGGACAGTTTGGTGTTCTCATTCTCTTTGCCCCAAGCAGTTACTGCTGAATGCTTAATCAGGTATTGGCAACTAAAAGATAATAAACAGAAGGAGTTTGGGTTGTGGAAAAAAGGTCTGGCTCTATTTAGGGTAGTGAGCTGCTGTTAATATCAAGGTAAACTGTAGTGCCCAGGACACACACACTATGAACCACAGATGTTCTCCCCCCAGTGAAATGTATTAAAGTGCTCCTTTCCTGTCATTTATTATCAGTATAGCCTTTCAAAATTCAGATTTTTCACTTTGATGTGTAGATTGATGCACTGTTTAACATCAGTTAACTTTTACAGTTTCTGAGTTGTATGATCTTCCCTCTTTCCTACACGTCCTTTTACAAAGCATCAAAGTCCAGGAGGAGTTTGAGTCTGAGAGTCCTGCTATGGAGTGGCACTCTCAGTGAGCCATGCAGCTTCCTTTCCAGCTGCCATTACCCCCTAAAAGTATATATTGATGACTTTTTTTTTCTTTGTATTCTCATTTACCTTTTCAGCTTCAGAACTCAATAGCTTGTCTGCTTCATGTTTTAATATGGTATGCCCCCATATACCTCAAACTCACATGCCCAAAACAGAATGCATCATACCCCACTCATTCCTGTTTTTGACCTCATTCAATCTTCTTCCTCACCCACATTCCCACCAATAAAAAAAGTAAGTTGAAAAAAATTGCATAATTTTCTTCTCCTTTTTCTGTATCTCTGTCTTCAATGGCAAAGGTATTCATCCACAAAGACTGAGCTAGATACCTGGATGTCCCCTGTTACTTCTTCTTACTTCATAATTTCAATGGCCACTACCAGTTCAATATTGTCCTGTCATTTGGACTACCTGAGACATTTACTCTGCTTCTAGTCTTGCCCTTTGGCTAGCCAGAGTGAGACCATGACCTAAGCCTCTTCATTATGTCCTGCTGCTGTTAGGATCCAGTGTCAACTCTTGCATAACACACAGTCCTCTTTGAGATTTCACTTCACCAGCTCTAAACAGTCCCTCTGGCCACTGTTGTCCTTGTGTTCCAGTCCTTATATGCTCTGCCCACATCATATTCTTAATCCTATGTATAGCTTCAGTTCTTTGCACTTGCAACAATCAACCTGAAACACTGCCTCACCCTTCACTCACCTCTTTGCTCCAAGGTTAACTCACCCTCAGGATTCCTATTATATACCATTCCCTTCACAAAGCATTCCTGCACCTTTAGGACTGGGTGAGGTGTTTTATCCATTGGGATCCTCCATTACTCTCTTTAGCTCATTGTGACAATTATGTGACATGGAGTAACATTCAATAATTTCATTACCATTTATCCACCTTACTTTCTCAAGACTGGTTTCCTTCAGAGTGCTCTACTTGGCCTAGAAGATACTAATTAAGTGCTTTTCTATAAGACTGAAGCAATGATGAGCTATGTAATAAATATATAAAGAAATACAAATGGTTGAAAATTACTTGACAAATGATCAGCGTCATCCCACTAACATTATAAGAAATGTAAATTTTGATCTGAAATGTGAATTTTGAGATATAATTTGCAATTTAAAAATATTATAAATAAGAGCATTTCAGATGTTGATAACCATGGGACATAATTTTGCATATGGATTAAGAGCCTAAGCATCATCATGTTAAGATCATGCTAGAATTCCATAATTCTACTCTTAAAAATTTATTGTAAGAATTTTAAGAGTTGTAGACATATTATTATGTGCCGATGTGCCATTAGGCATTTATTAAAATAAAATAAGCATATCAACCATCAAACGACACACAATAGTTAATAATGTACAAAAGTTCTATATGGTAAAATAATGTACAGCCAACAAATAATGAGATTTATAATGACATGAAAATGATTATGACATATGCTGTGTAAAAAATAAAGTATTCAGCTGCAACTATGTAAAGAGTATGTGTCAAAAAAGAAAGAAAGCAAAAACAACAAATTCTAAAAGGTCATAATCTTCTGACAGAAATATAATAAATAATTTTTATCATATTATTTTTTATATCTTCCAAAATTTCTACTATGAACATGTATTCCACTTATAAGCAGAACATTATAAGAGAAGCCCTGCAATGTTTTGATAATTTCTAAGTATAAAAACCTCATATATCAGTTCATTCATTCATTTATTCATTTATTCACCAAATACTGATTACCAGCAAGAAACAAGAGAGACAAGGTACGTAATCTCTCCATGCTACTGGGAGAAGACATAATTTGAGAAGGAAGCAAGTAAATACATACATGAATAAAGTCAAGCAAACATATAAATAAATAATTGATAATTGTAATATATGCTACATGAGAAACAAGTAGACAATAAATAGAGGGATATGATAGAAATTAACTCACAGGGAAACATGATAGGTGATAATTGATAATTAAAAGAAGTCAGTCATATAAAGGGCTTGGAAAGGGCATTCCAGACAGAGGAAATAGCAAGTACAAAGATGTTAGGGTGAACATAAGCATAGTATACTCTGGAAACAGAAAGAAAGTGAGAGTGACTGAAATGTAGTCATGGAGCTTCCAGGCTCTCTAATATACTGGAGAGCCCAACAATTAATAAATAGTGCTATGCTCAAACCAAAATCCAGCACAGTATTATGTAGTCATTGTTTCAATTATTAATGGTAGCATTTTTAAAATTCCATTTTATAATCATTTTCGACAGATAGATAAGAATGTACATCTTTTCTGTGTTAATATTATATCCCACAAGAGCCCCAAGATGCAAATATTATTATGCCAAGAAAAGGAGCCACATCTATTTTTTTCTCCCTTCCGCTTTCCTCCCCATCATTTCCCTCCATCTCTTTCCTTCCTTCCCTTCTTTTCCTTCCTTCCTTCCTTCCTTCCTCTCTCTTTCTCCCTTCCTTTCTTTCCTTTATTTTCTCCATCTCTTCTTCTGTCTCCTTCCCTCTTCCTTCATCCCTTTCTTCCTTTCTTCCTTCTTTTTTCCTTTCTTTTTTCCCTCTTTACCTCTTTCTTCCTCCCTTCTTTCCTTTTTTTCCATTTTTATATTTTTTCAATTTTATTTATATTTATTTTTGCAGAGTTCAGTGTGTTGTTTTTATACATGCATATGCTGCATAATGAATCACTTAGGGTTGAAAAATCTCATTAGATTCTCAGTGAAGTTTTGTTCTAGTCAGCAATAAAAGCATATGGTACTTACTTTATCACAGTAACAACCATATGCTAAACACTTTTCAGATACCAACTTGAAGTACATATGATTGAGTGTGTGTGCGTATGTAAATGTGTGTATATGTATAACTATAGATATAGATATTTCATTTCAGCTTCTTGCAAAAATGAAATACCATCTACTTTTTATAGTCAGAGGAGCCTTTACTATGTCTTTGTATCTTCTCTATATTTCTATTTCCTCTCCTACTGCCATCCCACCCACTCACTTCTCATGCACAAACCCTCACCTCACATGCACACGAATCCATTTTTTTCACCAAAAGAACATATTTTTATGTCTGAAATATGTTTATTTATGTACTCTGTCTTCTCTATTCCCACTTGTAGCATCTTCTTTTCTGAAGTGGCTGATGTTTGTTATGAATAGGAATGGTTTGACTTGGCATTTCAGTTTACTTGTTAAGACTGTGAGAATGACCCTTAGCAAGGTTATGAATATTTTGTGTGTTTAAACTTTGTGCGTACTGAATACTTACAGATATCGTAATCATTAAGCATCTGAGTCGGGAATCCTACCATTTAAATGTAAGTGATAAAATGTAGGCTAGTTTTAAACATCTTTTGAAGCACAGTGAACTCTCTCTAGAAAAACAAGTCTTTATATTCATTCATTAGAACTTTTCTAGCCTATTAAGTTAGCATTGGCCCATAGAGTTAATAATTTCTTTCTCGATTGCCCTCTGTCTCATTAACACTCACCAGAAAAGGTAGTTTTTATGTCACTAAGGCAAGAAAATATGTAGAGAATATTTTTAATGAAGTCAGAGTATGTAAAAGAATTAACCTATGAAGTCTCAAGGGAAATATTTTAAATGGTCATAATATTTCATTAAGTTGATATCAATTTTTTGGCCTAAAGGCACAAGTATTCTTTGTTGTAAAAAAAATACTTCGTATCACTGCTTATTTCCACCTGTCATTTCCATAAATAGTTTTACCTTAAGACACATTTACCTGACATTTAAAAGCTCAAAGCACTCCAGGGTCTACCAAGTATAGAACACTAATTTTGTCTATGGTCTCTTTTTTTTTTTTTTTTTTTTCCCTAGAAACTCCATAACAATGTGTCAACCTGCCAGAAATGGAGATTATGTGAGCAGAATGAATGGAATTTTGTTTGTTGGTTGGTTTGTCTGCCCCTCTTCTCTAACATTGAGGCTTTCGGGCTCTGGACATTCTCTTAGCATCGAAAGAGAAATGAGAGAGGTCTATGTGTACCACTGTTTTCTATCTGCAGTGTAAAAACAACATTTGAATCTTGCCTTAATTAAAACGTTTTTATACAATCTACTAAGGTTAAAAATATTTCACACTTGCACAAACAAGTTTTGAACTGACTTCTTTTGACATTTAACTTATTTATGTAAAATATTTTAATTTTACATTGTATATCATACAAATGCATCTTTTCACTTTTTATTACTTCAATATATCTTGCAGAAATATTTTAATCGATACATATACACATACCATAATTCAACATGATGAGTGTTAGATGCTTCTATTCATTACTAGCATTTTTTTAACAGCTTTCGCTTTTTTTCTTTTTCTCATTGTACATTCTATACCAGGTATAAATCTTTCTATGCCCATCAGGAAGATGGATGAAATGTTAGGCAGAGAAAAAAACATTAAAAATTCCTGTGTGGCACCTTTGGATGCACAAGCACTTGGCAATTATGCTAAATGGGAATGAATGATTTGTAAAAACTGCTCATAAAGAGTCAGGTACATTTTTGAAATTGATTCAAAACTTCAATCACATATAATTCTTAAACCAGAGTAACTTTACCTTTTATTTTCAAACAATGTTGAGATACATTGTAGGATGTCTTTGATATTTAAAGCAATGGTTACAACAGCTATTAAATATTTATCTAAAATTATTTTTTATGTATTAAAAGTAAAACTTTGTGTAATAAGAATTTGAACTTGTTCATAGTAACTATATCTCTTTGACTAACTCATTATTTTTATTAAAACAATTAATTTCAAAACCCCACAGTCACATTAGAAAGTCAGTACTAAAACATAAAGAATCCATTTGCTGAATAGATATAGATTTCATCAGCTCGAAGGTGTTAAAATTTAATAAAAAGATGGTACTAACATGACGTAAATGAAGCTAACCCTCAGTCACATATTTTCCCTTCTCTGTTCTGAGTCAAAATAGATATGATAACAAAAATAAGTAACAAATAAAATTTCAACTACTTCATTAAACAAAAGGTATGGCTTTTGTAGAGTTGGTAGATAACGTGGGATGTGAATACAGGGATATGTCTAGAAAAGAGGAAAAAGCAAGAAGCATTGCATTGGATAACTTTAGTATTAAAAGATTGCTTGAGATTTTGGTGCTCTGAATAAAAAAATATTAACTAAAAAGAAAATAATACTTTGTAAATGTATATTTTATTTTAAAAAATCAATTAATACAGACCCACATAGTTAACTTAGCATCAGTTAAAGAGCATATGAAAAACATTTACAGAGTTAAATGGAACTATGTTAAGACTTCTTCAATTATACAATATTTTATTTTTCATATGTCAATAACTTTACATTTTAATTTATCTTATATATTCTTTTTTAAGGGCTAAGTAGCTTTAAGAAGTTGATATTTAAGATAAAACAATAAAAGGTTCTATTTGGCAGTATTGATGTTAGAACACTTGGCAGTTATGCTGAATAAGGATGTGATTTTTTTGTTACATAAGCAAAGCCAAGTACATTTTAGAAATCGTTTTTTCAAAAAAAGTACCATATTTATTGTTTAGAAACTTTATATATTAAATATACATCTTTCTATAAGCTATATGAATTGTTCAGTTGGTAGTATGTATCCAATTTCGTTTGTTTTGGAAGTTGAAAATCTCAGATCAAAATTAAGCATTTTACTAAATCTTATTAGCTCTCATGATTTCCATGTTTGTTCCCTTTATTTTTGTGATTTTAATTTTTTATTCCTGTTTTAATAATTTTCTTAAACTGCTTTAAGTTCAAGTGGAAAAGCATAATTATGTTAATGACATGTCCTGATTTTGAAATTATGTGAGTGATTTGAATGAAATCAACAACAAAAATGAGAATTTAATATGAAAAACGAAGAACTGCACAACTCTACACCAAACACATTATTTTTACAGTAGTTGAGTCTTATTAGGTGACTTCAAAGGCTGAAATCATTAAAAGGCAGACAAAAACAGATGCCAAGAGAAGTATATAGCTATAAAACACTGTACATAGAAAAAATTTGCTTGTCTTATGTAGCTTAATAATGTGCATGTATGTGTATATACAAAAACTGAATACAAAAATTATGCATACTCCTTAAAAGTTTTGCCTACAAATTTAACCTACCACACAATACACAAAGTATATACAGTGTGTAAAGTCAATGATAAATTAATTTGTTAAGGAGGAGAAAATACATGTTATAATCACAATAAGCATAGCAACTAAAAAGTAGGGTGCTAAACACAAACACTACTAAACCAGCACTCATTGCTTGGCATTGAGTATTTTTAGAGGAAAAAAGAGTAAAAAATACTTTAATGTTTCCTGGTATTAGTTATTCTTAATGAAATGTATATATTTATGTACAATGACAGAATGAGAAAAGATGTATTTTTCCTCTTAAAAGATGTGTTAAGGACTGTAGTGAGGATAAGGTAAAAAGGATAACAGTATTTTGCCATATGTGAAATGCTATAAAAATAAACTTTTTACATATAAGGTGTCATTGTGCTTTGTTTTCTGATTCTAAGACCTAGACTATTTTGTTATTAATGCACCTATCGGTAGCTCGGAATAGAGCAGGATACAAGTAAAATCACAGAATTTTTTTTATATACGTACATGTGGGGTACAACCTTGATTTTCAATAATTGTGTAGAATATGTGGTGGTTAGATCAATATAGTTAGCTTATTCATAATTACAATAGACAACATTCTTTGCATCCATTGACTAATTCCTCATCAGACTCCCTCCCTCTCCCCTCCCCTCCCGTTTTCCACCTCTAGTTTTCTAAAAGTTCAACATATTACTGTGATTGTTGTTTCTTTCTTTGTCTCTGTCTCTCTTTATTGTTCATTTGTTTATTTATGGATTCATCTCCCAGTTATCAGTGAGAACATGTGGTATTTCTCTTTCTGTACCTGGGTTGTTTCACTTACGATAATTTTCTCCAGGCTCATACATGTTGCTGCAAATGGTAGAATTTAATTCTTTTTTATGGCTGAGTAGTATTCCATTGTGTATATATACCACAATTTCCTTATCCAGTCATCAACTGATGGGCATATAGGTTGGTTCCATCGCCTAGCTATTGTAAATACAGCTGCAATAAACATGGGAGTGCAGGTATACCTTCGACCTGATGTTTTCCAGTCCTCTGGATATATCCCCAGGAGCGGGATTTCTAGATCATATGGAAGTTCTATCTGTAGTTGTTTAAGGAAACATCATAATGTTTTCCATAATGGATGTTCAAATTTACAGTCCCACCACCAGTGCAGGAGGGTTCTGCTCTCTCCACATCCTCACCAGCATTTGTTATTCTGTCTTTTTTATAATAGCCGGTCTGATTGAGGTAAGGGGATATCTCAGAGTGGTTTTGATTTGCATTCCCCTGATAATTAGTGATATTGAGCATTTTTTCATAGACCCATTGGCCATTTGGATGTCTTCCTTTTAGAAATCCCTATTCAGCTCCTTTTCCCATTTTTTAATTGGATTACTTGATTTTTTTGCTCTAAAGTTGTCTGAGCTCTTTATATATTCTGGATATTAATCCCTTATCAGATGCATTTTTTGCAAATATTTTTTTCCCTTTTGTAGGATGTCTTTTCACTCTATTGACCGTTTCCTTTGCTGTGCAGAAGCTTTTTAGTTTGATATAATCCCATTTGTTTATTTTTTCTTTTGTTGCCTGTGCTTTTGGTGTGTTATTCATAAAGTCATTGCCCAGTCTTAACTCCTAATTCCCCTATATTTTCTTGTAGGAGTTTTAAAATTGCAGGTGTCATATTTAGGTCTCTAATCCATTTTTAGTTGATTTTAATATATGGTGAAAGGTACAGATCAAGTTTCATTCTTCTACAAATGGATATGCAGTTTTCCCAGCACTATTTATTGAAGAGGCAGTCTTTTCCTTAATATATGTTCTTGGTGCCTTTGCCAAAGATCAGTTGGCTGTATATATGTGGGTTGATTTCTGAGTTCTCTATTCTATTCCATTGGTCCACATGTCTGTTTTTATGCCAGTACCATGATGTTTTGTTAATACAAATTTGTAATGTAGTGTGAAGTCAGGAAGTATAATGCCTCCAGCTTTACTTTTTTTTGCTCAGGATTGCTTTGGCTATTAGGGGATTTTTGTTGTTCCATATGAGTGTTAGGATTGCTTTTTTCTATTTCTGTGAATAATGTTATTGGTATTTGGATGGGAATCTCATTAAATCTGTGGATGGCTTTGTGTAGCATGGACATACTTACTGCACTGATTCTTCCAATCCACGAACAAGGAATGTCTTTCTATCTCTTAGTGTCTTCTTTAACTTCTTTCAGAAGTGATTTGTAGTTCTCATTGTAGCGATCTTTCACCTCTCGTTAGATTATTCCTAGGTATTTTATTTTTTTGGAGACTATTGTAAATGGGCTTGCTTTCTTGTTCTCTTTTTCTTCTAGTTTGTTGTTGGAGTATAAAAATCCTACTGATTTTTTTATGTTGATTTTATATCCCGCAACCTTACTGAATTCATTTATGAGCTCTAAGAGTTTTTTGGTAGAGTTTTTTTGGAGTTCCCTATATATAGAATCATGTCGTCTGTGAACAGGGACAATTTGATTTCCCCTTTATCTACTTGGATGCCTTTTATTTCTTTCTCTTGTCTAATTGCTCTGGCAAGTACTTTCAATACTATGTTAAAAAGGAGTGGAGAGAGCAGGAATCCTTGTCTATTTCCTGATCTTAAGGAGAAAGCTTTCAGCTTTTCACCACTCAGCATGCTATTGGCAGTGGGTTTATTGTACGTGGCTTTTATCATGTTGAGATTCATTCCCTTTATACCTAATTTGTTGACAGTATTTATCATGACAGAAAACCATATGATCATCTCAATAGATACAGAAAAAGCATTTGACAAAAATCACAGATTTTTAAACAGAAATACTTTTTACACTCATCTAAGTGTGATGATTAAGATGACTTGTAATTAGTGGTCTGTTAACAACCAAAAGGAGATCATTTTTAAAAGCAGAGAAGATTGAAATATATTTTTCTGATATATTTACAATTCTGATACGTTAATTACAGTGGAGTAACCAGAATATAAATGAAGTGATGTCATTAAGAAAAAGAAAGTATTCAGAAAAATTAAAGTCTAAAAGGGAATCAAGATGCAAAAATCCATGTTTAATTTCCATAATTTTATTTCTGACAATATGCTAGATTTATTTGTTTTTCTTAAAGAAATAGCTTTCAAGAACAATGCTATGATTATGTATCAAAGCACAAACCACATCTAGTAGGCAAATTTATTCATAATATGTTTTTGAGAGAGCAGCTTACAACAGACTGAAATTTGTAGTTCATTTCCATAGCAGGATGACAAACTTCCCATGCTGAGCTACTAAAACTGATTATTTTTTAAAGGAATGCTATGCTATTTTTCTACCTCTGAAAATTCCTTGAATAGAAACATTTGTAGGCTAACACTATCGTTTACAGTGTAAATTGTTTAAAAACTGCAGAGACCTTCTATGTCATTTAATTTAATAGCAGAAATCCATGTTTTCATTCTTAAATAAAATCATGATGAATCATTGCATTTTGTATATGGCATAGTTAAAAAAGTTCATGGAAAGATTTATATTTCTAATTCCATTTTCCACAAACTTTTTGAATAACTCTCATATAATGTAAATTCAAAGATAATTTCTAACATATTTAAATGTTAATTTAGGAGAAATTATTTTATGAAATGATTTATCAAAGATAACACAGAATAGAATACCTTCCCAACCACACATGTCAGTAAAAATAAAAGTACAAATTTAATAGTATTAAACCTAATATTTCATATTATTCATCTAATAATACAATAAATATTTTTTCCTGCATTATACAAACTATTTAACTTTTCATCTGTCCTGAAAGGCTTATATATGTCTTGATATTTGATCATGTTCTTTTGTGTAAACTGCATCCTAAAAAAGGATTCTTAAGTAAATATTATTGAAATAATTGACTTTATTATGAACTTTGATTTTTTGCTAATTGTAAAGATTGTCATGTTTTTTTCTTTCAGCACTTTAGCAACTATTTTCTCCTCCCTAGTTCTGTTATCCCTTTAAGATATGTGTGTGTATATATATATACACACACATACATACATACAGCATATGTGCATATATACACACATATATTTTCTGTGTAACCTTGTTTAATTATCTGAAATGACTAGCATTCACTTTTCTCACTTTGGAAAATGAATGAAATGCAGAACTATTAAAATAATGAAATGGTATGCATATATGGCAAAATTAATATAAAACAGTGTTTTTTTTTAATATTCCCAAATTTTCTTTTCTCAGCCCCTTCTACCCCCAATTAAAAAACAACAGTAAAAGTAATTGTACTGGAGGATTTTAGAACTAGCAAGTCACATTTGATTTTCAGTGCTATTTCACACTGGCTATAAAAAAAATGGCAGAGAGATACTAACCAATTAGTCTCTCAATAATTATTAGAGGTATTGTCAGAATTTTATCTATGATCTAAATGTATAACTTGTTAAGAAAAACGGATGCATGCCCTAGCTATTCTTGAGGCCAGTGAATGTGCCCACTCCATCCTCTGGTGATTCAAAGCTCATGAAAGGGGTGACAAGTCTTGTCTCAGTAACAGGGCCTGAGGATGTCTACTTAGGCAGTTGGAAAAGAGTAGAAAGGTAAAAAGTCCTCTGAAAAAAATTGAGAGGAAAAACCACAAATATGAAAAGGTGAAGATGAGAGCTATAAAAAAATCATGGGAGTCCAAACTTTATTGGAGATTACTGAAGAAATATTAAAAGAAAAGAATCCTCATCAAAACCATTACTTTATAGCTGGGTGCATTTCTTTTGCGAAGAAGTAATTAAATTCATTATCTTGGAATACTAGATGTAAAAAAATCAAAATCATGAAGGTTCACACATATCACAACTGTCATACACTACAATATGGAGAAAATCGTTTAGCTTAAAAAAAGGAAATACCTGCTCTCCTATGTTCATCACAGCTTTATCTACAATAGCCAGGATTTGGAGCCAACCTAGATGTCCATCAACAGATGACTGGAGAAGGAAAGTGTGGTGTATATATATATATATACAATGGAATATTATTCTACCATAAAAAAGAATGAAATCTGGCCATTCACAGCAACATGGGGGAACTTAGAGAATATTAATGAAATAAACCAAGCACAGAAAGAGAAATACTGCATGTCCTTGCACACATGTGAGAGCTAAAAATATAAACAAAGAAAGAAAGAGAGGAAAATACAACAATCACAATAATCCCTTGAATTTTCAAAAGGAGAGAACAGAACTGAGGCCACCAGAGGTAAGAAAGGTTAGGGGGAGTTGAATTAGGGAGAAACTGGTAAAGGGCCACAAAAAATGATTACATCGTGTATGGTTAAACATACTAATTATACTGATTTGAGAATCACATACTGCACAAAGGTATTGATATTCAACGTTGATACCCACAGCTATGTACAATCAATTATGTTTCAATAAAAGAAAAATTTTGATTCAAAAACAAAAAGCAAATTAACTAATGTCAACAGCTCAACAACCCTAACAAATTGAATTGCTAATTGTGGCCTTTGATCTCCTTAAATTTTGTTATAATTACAAATGTATTCTTATTTTCAAAATTTCAAACTGGTCATACCTGTAGTTAAGTATTCCCTAAAATTTCACACATTTCTACAACTGGCCACAAAGTTTCAATCTTTTTGTTCTTTAAGTAGATATTTGATCACAAAAAAATGTATGAGAGAAGAAGGGTTGTGTATTGCAAACTAAATAATAAATATTTACCAATGACTGGAAGAATAAATTAAGGTAATGACTCACGAGTAGGTGTAATAATTATGAACAACCATGTTTCAAATGCAATCTTATTACAAAATAATTTAAAAAGTAGTTACTTTGGGTGGGTTATATTTTAAAAGTTAATCACTGGGAAATGCAACAAGGGCTAGATGCTAAGTATTATTTTAAATTATCAATTATATTTATTTTTATTTGATTTGATTGTTATTGGTTGGGTGAGTTTCACAGCTCATTTGAAATGTTATATTTACATTATCAAGTATGTCAGTTGAATGGAATACTTGTTCAGACTTTTATAAGGAACATATCAAATCTTTGTTAAAGATTCTAATAGAAATAAAATACATCAGAAATTCTGACAACTTACTTTCTCTCAACAGAGAAAGAATAGTAATTCAAGATTTATCAATATATTCATCAGATAATGTAAATTAATTGTGACTCATTATGCCTTTGCCTTAAAATCATATTTAAAGAAAATACCAATTGGATTGGATTCTCATAGAATTTTTCATCATATGTTTATTTTGAAGAATTGCATAACATAATGAGGGAAAATGTCAGGCACTAGTAATAAATTCTCATGTGTGATTAACTTAAAATGTGAAAAAGATAATGATTTATTAAGAATAATTTTGTTGTGAAAATAAAATAGTCATGTTCTATTCTGTTCAAAGTTAAAGAAAATGCTTTTTCATATATTTAAACTGTTAGAGACCAATTTCCTTGTGGGTTGAGACTGTTTTTTATCTCCCATATTCCTACGCCAATCCTGGGCATGTAGAAGAAACATTGAATCCAGCCTACATCCTATATGGATTGAAAGGATGTTATCGAAAACTTCATTTTGAAAGATTTTTATTTAAGAAACTAATGTTTTCTTATTAAAGTGTGAACCAAGGTAACTTTGCTTGAGAGGTAAATAGGAGAAAAAAAATAAAGATTATATAACAAGTGGAGCAAGGATATTGTTTTTTTCCCTCAAAAACACAAATTAGGCTTCAAAGACAAAAATATTTATTGAGAAGTAAAAGGCATTGATTTTTCAATTTTTATCAAATAATGGCAATACTAGAAGTTGTCTCTGGTGTGATGTTTTACCAAAAATATTCAAACCCCTGCTTTAAGAACTTTGCCCTCTTCTTTTAAATACCTTAGAAAGATAAATGGGCTATTTATGCTGTGTGTGTGTGTGTGTGTGTGTGTGTGTGTGTGTGTGTGAGAGAGAGAGAGAGAGAGAGAGAGAAACAGAGAAAGAAAGAGAAAGAGAGGGAGAGAGAACAAACTTATTTTATTAGGCCCCTTACACTCTGACAGCTATTGTTATGGAAATTAGGTAGTTTAATAAATACGAGCGCTCCTCTCATCTTAAATCTGCCTTGATCATAAAAGTTTTTATCAAATTTTGACTGAGAAAGATGGACAATATTGTGACAGTTTTATCCATGAATACAGTACATTTTGGGTATTTTCAGAGTACATTGTGTTTTGCTGTGCAAAAATGATTATTCTTAAGAGGAAGAAAAAATACATGTCAGGGGAGAAATAACCAGACATTATTATTTTGAATTATAATATGAAATATTTGATGATCATTGCCTTAACAGCTCAGGCCAAATTGTATAATATAACTTTATGAACAAAAATAAATTTCACTTTTAATGCAACATCGACAAGGTAAAACTTGGAATTAATTTCCTTCTTTATAGAGAAACAGTAATGAAAAAAGTACGAATATTGGTTCTGGGGAAATAAAGACAGCTGAGCTTTAACATTCAATTTATTCTTACTTTAAGTCTTATAAGTAAACGCATTTTCTTATTCTATTTAATGGTAGAAATATGTAATAATAATAATAATAATAATAATAATAATAATAATAATAATAATAATAATAAAACTGCATGCATGTCAACTTTTCTTTTTACGACAAGTATTAATATTTTAACAGTATTTATGATTCATCAATTCTCTTTTTGTATCACAGAAACTGAAGAAACATGTCTTCAAAAAGACATTTATGAGGAAAATCCCATGGTTATAAACTGTTTTTTACATTTGTTAGAGATTTTCAATATGATTTGTAATGTAGCTTCGTTCAAGCCTATGTCTCATCCTCTCTTTGGTTGGCTGTCTCCATTTTAACTTTTTTTAAGCACATCCATTTTCTCTGCCAGTATTATCATTTTTAATTTCTTTGCTGCACTTTCTTTGTTGGCCAATTCGCTCTTTTGATTAACAATTTGTGTAAAATGTCATATGAGTTTATTACTGGGAAATAGGGAGGCAACCCGACTACAAAATTTGACGTTTGTACATGAACTAAATAACGGATGTGCAGTGACCAAACACCGACAGAATTTGAAAGAATATGATTGGTCACTGGTCATTATGCCCAACTGTTGTTTTTCACATGGTGATCGGTGGACTGGAGTGCTAGCAGCAACGCTGATACGTTTTTCAGTTTCTCATAGTTAATATACCACGGTAACTGAATTTTGTTTTGTATTTTAAGGTATAAAAATGATGCTATAAGACACATATATATATATATAGTAAAATGGTTACTGTAGTGGAACAAATTAATATATTTATCATCTCACGTAGTTACCCATTTTCCTCCCCTGTGGCAAGAGCAGCTATAATCTATTCATTTGCAAAAATCCTGAATACAATACGCTATTAATACAATGTCATGTTGTACTTTGGCTCTTTTGACTTGTTCATCCTACATATTTGCTATATCCTTTGATCTACATCTTCCCATTTCCTGTGCCCCCCAACAACCCCAGCAGCCATTGTTTTTACCTTTATCTATATATATATTCTACCTTTTTTACTTTTCTATTTTTTTTTTCTTTTTAGATTCTAATATAAGTGAAGAGATCATGAAACATTTTTCTTTCTGTGTTTGGCTTACTTCACATAGCATAATATTCTGTAAGTCTAGCCATGCTGCAAATGTTAAGATCTCCTTTTTTAAGTTGGAACGATATTCCATTTTATGTATTTTATGTATACACTATAGTTTCTTTATCCATTTGTCCATTGATGAACACCCAGGTTGTTTCCATATCTTGGCTATTGTGGATAATGCTGCAATGAATAAGGGAGTGCAGACCTCTTTATTAGGTGATGATTTTATTTTGTTTTGGTATATACCCATAAGAGGGATCGCTAGGTCATATAGTAGTTCTATTTTTAATTTTTTAAATAATCTCCATACTTTTTTTTTTGTAATGGCTACACCAATCTACATTTCCACTAACAGCATACAACACTGTTCCTTTCCTCAACACTCTCACCAACACTAGTTATCCCTTGTCTTTCTAATGATAGCTATCCCAACAGGTAACTGAATTACATTGTTTGTAGGCTGATATTATTGAACAAAAAGAAACCTAGTAAGTGCAACCTATTCATATTGGTACCATGCAATGCCCATCGTACAAAGTCATAATGTTGAAAATCATGTTTAGGAATAGAGAAAGATGCCAGTTGAACAGTCAAGACACTGACACATATGCACATAAATGAAAATTAAGTTCATAAATAAAGTGGCATTTTAAATCAGTCGGGAAGAACATCCACTAGTCATCAAATAATATTGGAAAAACTGACTATTCATACAGACAAAAAAAAAGGAGAGAGGGGAGAGTGAGGGAGAATGACTAAATTACACCTTTCTGGAGAGTAATTTGCACAAGAATATGTAATAAAAGCCAAAGGAAAAAAAAAAAAAAACCTAGGATTTTTTAAGAAGAAAATTAGACAATACTTTTTTATGATTTTAGCAAGAAGGTCTTAATAACCAAAAATTAAAGCCTACAAACCAGAAAGAAAGATATATTAGGTTGTACAAAAATAAAACACTTTATTATTGCAGACAACTGACCTATGGGAAGTATTCACTAAAAAAAAAAAAAAGAAAAAATGTCATTAATAATTTAAAGATTGTCTAAAATACAGTAGCGAAAGCTTATAACTTGATTAAGACCATGCAGGAGATGCAAAAAAAGAAATTTACAAAATAACCCAGATGACTAATTAATCTTTAAATAGATTTTTAACCTCAGGAGTAATTCAGAAAATACTAATTAAAACAACAATGTGATATTTCTCCCCATCAGATTAGTAAAAAATAAAAGATTAATAATGTCTCATTTTAAGGAGGATGCACAGATACTGGCACTCTTATGCTGCTTGAGAGAGTATGAATTTGTAAGGTCTTATTTTGTTTGTTTGTTTTAAATGTTTTGTTTTGTTTTTACTGGTTATGAATGTTTATGAGGTAGAAAGCAAATTGTCACCACTTGTGCTTAAGATGTGATGGCCATACTGGCAGCATGTCCCTTACCACAAATTGTGATTATACCCTGTGTTCCCCACCCAATTATCCCCTCAATTATCCCCAACCTCCCTCGTTATCCCCATTTCCCCACTCCACTTTGTATCTCTAGGTATGTTCTCTCCCTCTGCAAATCCAATGCACCACTGTGGTCTTTCCTTCCTTTCTTCTTTATCTCTTAGCTCCCACCTATGAGAGAGTACATATGGTATTTATCTCTCTGTGCTTCGCTTATTTCACTCAGCATAAGTTTCTCCAAGCTCACCCATGTTGTAAAGTCTTTTTGAAACAGTCTATAACACTATCAAAATTTTAAGCACACATACATCTTACTCGGAAATTCAACCTCTAGAATTTTTTCTACAAAATGCACTGTAGAACATGCCTTAATATAAAAGTGTATGGCAGACTATAAATATTAAGGTTAGCATTACATCCCTGCACTGGATTGAATTATGTCCCCTCAAAACTATCTGAAGCTTGAATTGTGTCCCCAAAGTTTCATGTATTAGAAACTTAGCCCCCATTGTGACTATTAAGAGGGTGGGAAATCCTATTATGGTAATTGAAAGGTGGAGCCTTGCAGAGGTGATTGGGTTGTAGGACCCTGCTGTAGTGAATGGATTAATAATGGTGGTCAGTTGCGTGGTTCTGAGGGCTTTAAAAGGAGAGGAGAGTCTACCTTTCGCTCTCTGCTCTCTCTGCTCCCACTGTCTAGCAATGTGAGCCCCCTGGGACACTGACCCACCACCAGATGGACTTTAGACTTCTCAGCCCCAGAAAATGTAAGCACTAAATGTCATTTTTCTTTATAATTACCCAGTTCTGTGTATTTTGTTACAAGCAACACAAAACGGACTAATACAGAAAATTGGTACAAGAGAAGTGGGGTGTTGCTTGTAAGAGATACTTGAAAATGTGCAAGTGACTTTGGAACTGGGTGTTAGGCAAAGGTTGGAAGGAGGAGTTTGGACAACTCAGAAGAAGACAAAAAGATGAGGGAATGTTTGGAATGTCTTAGAGACTGGTTACATGGTGGCAAGCAGAATGCTGATAGAAATATGTACTGTAAAGACCATTCTAAGGAGGTCACAGATAGAAATCAGAAGGAGTTTATTAGAAACTGAGGCAAAGATCACCCTTGCTGTGGACTGGCAAGAAACTTGGCTGCATTGTGTCCATGCCCTAGGACTTTGTGGAAGTTAGAACTTAGGAGTTGTGAACCAGAGCTTTTGGTGGAAGAAATTTCTAAGTAGCAAAACATTAAAGAAGCTGCATGGCTACTCGTAACAGCCTACCTGTGTTATGGCAGCAAAGGCATGGCATAAAGACAGAATTTAAAAGGGAAGCAGAATGTAAAACTTTAGAAAATTTGCGGCCTGGCCATGTGGTAGAAAAGCAGAAACAGGCAATGGGGAAGTGCAGCAAACATTAGCTAAGAAGATTTGTATGAAGAAAGGTTATCAAGAGAAGGGGAAAAGGGCCTTGAAGGCATTGCAGAAGCCTCTGGGGCGAATCCTTCCATTTCAGGCCCCCAAACCTAGGGAGACAAAATAGTCTTAGGGAACAGGCCTGAGGCACCCTCCACAGGCTCACTGCTCAGGACCACCCTGGGAAGCTGCTTGCAGCACCAGCACCCCAGCTGCTTTGGCTGCTCTAGCCATGGCTAAATTGGTCCCAGGTGTGGCTGGACCCACAGCTTTGGAAGATACAAGCCGGAAGCGTTGGTGGCGTCCATGTGGTGTTAATTCTTTAGGCTAACAGAATGCCAGAGCTATGGAGGCTTGGGAGCTTCCACCCTGATTTCAAAGGATGTATGGAAAAGTCTTGGAGCCCAGGAAGAGATCTGTTGCAGGGGTGGAGTCACCACAGACAAACTTCACTAGAGCAATGGTGAGCAGAAATGTGGGGTTGGATTTGCAGCAGAGAAACCCCATCAAGTGCCATAGCTAGTAGATCCATGAGAGTGGGACCACCATGGAGACCCCAGACCTGTGGAGTTACGAGGGTGCAACGCCAGCCTGTGAGAGCTAAAGCATCACCTGAGATCAGGAAAGCCATAGGAGTGGAGCTGACTGAGGACTTGGGGACACAAACCCCACACCAGTGTGCAGGGGAAGTTGAACATGGAATAAAGTTACAAGATTCACCAGCTTTAAGATTCAATGCGTGTTCTGCTGGGTTTCAGACTTGTTTGGGACCTGTTACATCTTTCTTTTGGCCTATTTCTCCCTTTTGGAATGGGAATATGTACCCTATGTTTGTCCCACCATTGTATCGTGAAAGTAGATAACTTGTGTTGATTTCACAGATGGGATTTGAACTTTGGACTCTTGAGTTGATACAAGTTAAGACTTTGGGGATGAAATGAATGCATTTGCATGTGAAAAGGACATGAATTTTGGGTAGTCAGGGTTGGAATGCAGTGGATTGAATTATGTCCATGCCAAACTATCTGAAGCTTGAATTGTGTCCCCCAAGTTTTATGTATTAGAAACTAAGCCTCTACTGTGATTGTTAAGAGGGTGGAAAATCCTATTATGGTAATTGAAAGGTGGAGCCTTGAAGAGAGGTGATTGGATTGTAGGACCATGCCATAGTGAATGGATTAAAAATCGTGGTCAGGGGCCTTGTTCTGAGGGTTAAAAGGAGAGGAGAGTCTGCCTTTGCTCTCTCTGCTTCCACCATCTTGCAATGTGAGACCCCTGGGTCACTGTCCCACCACCAGATGGACTTTGGAATTCTCAGCCCTAGAAACTGTAAGCAATAAATGTAATTTTTCTTTATAATTACCCAGTTCTTTGTATTTTGTTAGAAGCAACACAAAACAACTAATTCAACCCCCTAATATTGTTTATACTTACTAACCTTTTCCTTGAACTAGGCACTTCACCTTGTGAAC
>NW_007731189.1:150783-153257 GCF_000696425.1 Galeopterus variegatus
ACTATTGCCACTAACTAACAGTGGTAATGTGGGGAAGTTAATTTTCTTTGCCTTTATTTTCTCATTTGTAATACAGAAATAATAAAACCAGGCACACATGACTTAAATTTAAGTGAGTAATATAAGGAAAATTCTAAGCATTGAATCTTTTCATAATAAATAGCAATGTTATTCTTATATCTAAAAAGTTATTGGGATACAGTATATATGAACAGACTTTTCCTATGTAAGTGATATTTTTCTGCTTTAAATTGAAAGACTTTCAAGGTATAGAAATGTATTTTGTGAAAAAATTTAGGAAATATGTATTCTTATTCTTAATAGTCTTGTCTCAGTCCACTCGGGCGATTTTTATTTTGGTAATGTAAACATTTTTTTAAAAACCAGCCTTTTATAAAGACTTCTGTGAAAAATCAATATGTCCATTTCTTCATTTATTTTCCAGCAATTGAGTTGCTTTTAACTCCCCACAAAATATTTTGTTAGTGTAGATTGCTGTTATTACCTATCTTTATCTTTTTGAGCTACATTTTTGGTACACACATATGCAGCATAGCAAAAACCAATGATATCAAATTGTACATTAATACCATGTATTAGAACAAGTGCAAATGTGTATTCCCATAGAATTAAACAATGTTTTAGGTAAAAATATACCTATATTGGAAACTGAGATAACAGGATATCCTAGAATATAAAAATTTAAAATAAGCATCTCAAATTGTCACCATTTTTCTCCCAGTCTACACTACTATTCACTCTGACATATCTGAATTGCCAATTCATCCCATATAATATGATTTATACTAAAACATAATTAAGTTTTTTTTTCAAGGAGGTTAGCTCACAAATTGAGAAGGGATTAAGAAATCTTTTATAATTTTAGAATGTCTCTCTCAGATTATTCTTTAGGTTGAAGAGACAATCAACCAGCTATATCTAAGAAAATATTTTATATATTTGGTATATATTCACACACACTTTTCCACAACAAAGGTTGACACTTAATAGAAAAATTTTAAATAACAATTTTCATGTTTCTATATTACTTAACGTTACATTTTTCAAACTTAGTTTACCAGTGTGATTGGGTTGAGAAATATTTCGATTCAGCTCGACACTCTGCTACCTGCTACCTCCTAGATTCTGTTCTGTACGTAGAGGATGCAAAGAATAATTATGTTTTGCAATGATGAATATGCTAATTATCCTGATTTGATCATCACATATTGTATACAAATACTGATAATCAATTTCGTACCCCATAAATATGCATAATCAAAAATAAATAAATTATAAAAGAAGATGATAATCTGCTTCACCATAGTAGCCATTTTACTATCTATATGTATCCCGTAACATCATGTTGCAAATCCCAAATATATACAATAAAATTTATTTTAAAAATAATTTTTAAAAAAACCCAAACCATTGGCTTCAAAATTCTTACTGTAGAAGGGCAGGTAGACACATAAAGAAAGAAGAAACTGAGTTACGTAGCTAATACAGAGGTTTCTACAGGGCACAGAAATGTCATAAGGGAGTGTTAATCAACTACACATGAAGAAGTTAGGGAACGCTTTCACTGTATTTAATTCAGTACCTATCTGTTACCTAGTTAATAATTTCACTCTCACTGATCTGTCAAATGGCTTAATATATATGGACAGTAACTAGGCAAGTAATTGAACCAATTTTAAAGAAAAAATTGTGGGCGTGAACTTCAGAGTCATATGCCCACCTGTCTACCTGAAATCTCTCTCCACTTTGTTTTGTTTGGCATCTAAATTTAATATGTAGTATTAGTCATTAGTATGTATTTAAAACTGATGCTCTTGATACTCCACTCCTGAACCTGCTCCTCTTCTAGTCTGCTAAATCGTTAAATGATCTTTCTGTTGGTCAGGCCAAGAACCTTAGGCTCAGGGTCTTTGCAAGTGTGCTTCATCTCCCTGAAATGTTCTTGTCCTGGATCCCTCTCTCCCTCTCTCCCTCCCTCTCTCCCCCTCTCTCCCTCTGCCTCTCTCCCTCCCTCGCCCTCCCCCTCTCCATCTGAGGATTTTGTTGTTGGTGTTGTCATTTATTTTATTTCTAACTGTTTCTAATTTAGAAAATGCTTCTGAGATGTCTGTTTCATTAATTGGCATAAGTAGTGTTTTTCCTTAAATTTTTGACTGAATTTTTGTGTATATCAAAGAAAACCACAGTATTAAAGGAAAATTATTAAAATACCAAAATGAATGAATTTTAGTTTCCTTAGTAAGCAGTATCCTTTAGTTATGAACACATCATTGAAGAATAGGAGGACAAATGTAGTTCTTATCATTAAAAAGAAATTATTTGCTAGGGATGTGACTTGATAAAAAATAAATGTATCAAACCATTTGTACAAATGTATCAGAACCATCCTCTGCAAAACTATTAGAAACATTATCAAATAAATCAGCAACAGTATATCATGTGCAATTCTGCTT
>NW_007731189.1:153571-155904 GCF_000696425.1 Galeopterus variegatus
CAAAACTATTAGAAACATTATCAAATAAATCAGCAACAGTATATCATGTGCAATTCTGCTTTTCAAAAAGAATCACGTCAAAGAATCAACACATTATGACAATCACCTTATGCAAGAAGAACAGAAGTAAACACATGTACAGCACTTTGGGTTTATTTAAACTCTCAATGAATTTTAAACATATCGAATTTTGAAACTGCAAAAGCTGAACATTACTTTATATAATTTATTCTCATTACTACAATTTCCCTTGGTAATTATAGATGTAGCATTAGAGTAATATATAGTCTGTAATGCAAGGTTACTGTCCGTCTGCTCACTGAAACTAAAAAGTTATATAACTTTGGCCTAAGTTTTCTCACATATAGCATGGAAATAACATTTTTTTTGATGATTACATGAGATAATGCTTGTGAGATTCTCTTTTTCCTTAGTGCTGTGTTGAGTTACTTTTTAACAAATGCATATTTCCTGAAGTGCATAAGTTAGACGTATTTCCTAAATTATATTTCTACTTTTTTGATAGATTCACATTATTGTTTCTTATTGTCACATTTCACCAACATCAAAAGGAAGAGGCAATATATCTAATGCACTATTTAAAAGTTAGTAATCTAAAACAACTCAAAGGCAGCAATATCTTAAAGCCAATTTGTAAAGTAAAAACTTCATTGATTTTCCACATTCTATGGTATATCATAATAATAAATTCAACATAAATGACAAATTTATTTCTCACATTAATAAGTTGAGGAAAACATGGGAAATGTGCCTATTTTACTGTAATAAACTTTATGTTGCTAGTTATTTTGAAGTTCTTTAATAGTTTATTTTATTGAAACAGTTGATTGTGCATATCCGTAGGGTGCAAACTTGAGTTGAATATCAATAACTGTGTGTAATATATGATGCTCAATTCAGAATAATTACTATATTCAAAATTGTACAATGTCATCTTTTTTTTAATACCCTTTTTCCAATTCCTCCCTTACCCCACTCCAGTCCCCCTTTTCCACCTCCAGTAACCTCAGCTCTGTTCTCTCCTTTTGAAAGTTCGACGTATTATTGTGATTGTTCTTTCTCTCTTTCTTTCTCTTTCTTTCTCTCTTTCTCTCTCTCTCTCTTTCTCTCTCTCTCTATCTCTTTCTCTCTCTTTCTTTCTTTCTCTTTCTCTTTCTCTCTCTTTCTTTCTTTCTCTTTCTTTCTCTTTCTTTCTCTCTTTCTCTCTCTCTCTTTCTCTCTCTCTCTATCTCTTTCTCTCTCTTTCTTTCTTTCTCTTTCTCTTTCTCTCTCTTTCTTTCTTTCTCTTCCTCTTTCTCTCTCTTTCTTTCTTTCTCTTTCTCTATCTCTCTCTTTCTTTCTCTCTTTCTCTTTCTTTCTCTTTCTCTTTCTTTCCTTCTTTCCTTCTTTCTTTCTTTCCTTCCTTCCTTTCTTTCTTTTTTATTATTTTTAGCTAACACTTATGAGTGAGGGCATGTGTTATTTCTCTTTGTGGACTGTCTTATCTCACTTAACATAATTTTCTCTAAGTTCATCATGTTGCTGCAAATGGCAGAATTTCATTCTTTTTTGTGGAGTAGTTTTCCATTGTGTTAATACACCACATTTTCCTTATCCAGTCATCCAACAATGGACATTTAGGTTGGTTCCAACTCTTGCCTATTATAAACAGCTATGATAAACATAGGAGTGCAGCTATCCCTTGACATGATGATTTCTATTCCTTTGGGTACATATCCAGCAGCAGAATTGCTGGATCATATGACAATTCTATTTGGACTTGTTTAAGGAAACTCCATACCATTTTCCATAATGGCGGCACAAATTTACAGTCCCACCAACAGTGTAGGAGGGTTCCCCCTTTCCAAATCCTCACCAGCATTTGTTATTCTTTGTCTTTTTGATAATAACTAGTCTAATCTTCTATAGTTTAATGTGGCCTGTTCTGTAAAGTAATGATATCAAGAAAGAAATTGCATTACTTATCAGAAAGTATCTTGCTTTAAAATCACTTTAAACTAGTAATATTTATTAACCTCCCACTGTACACCAGGTTATGAGTTAGACACATGGGACACAGATGAGCAAGGCAAGAATAGTTTCTCCATTCATGAGATTTCAACTTTATTGAGAGGATTCACCCAATTACGTATGTATGAAAATTATAATTAGGAACATCTTTTGATTTTTCTGATGTTGAAATTAACGTACCCTGCCAGGGTTTCATTGGACCTAAGTTACTTCTAAAGGTAACTTGGTTAGCTTAAGGAAAAAAAAAAATGATATACGCCAGTACTTTCAAAAGCAAATCTTAGAAATTTAATAATTTGGGA
>NW_007731189.1:157207-158976 GCF_000696425.1 Galeopterus variegatus
TTTTTTTTTCTTATTTTGTTTTATTTCATTTCATTTTTTACTTACTATTACAGTTTTATTATACAAAATAGGATACAAATCAGAGCTAGACAAAGAAAGAGATACTTAGGAGGAAATATGGGACTGAAAGTGTTCCAAATGCAAGGCCCACATGTTCTCAAAGATGTATTACCCACCTGACATTGATTCATGTCAATACACACAGGGAGAATTGGCAATTCAGGAAACTCACCTGGGCTTAAATGTTCATAGTATTTATTGAAGCTTTGTTAGAAAGGCATAATTGATTGAGTTATTGTCCACATGGTTGAATTCAATCTCCAGCCTTCCACCTCCTGAGAGATACAACTTATTTTCTGTGGACAAATGCCCAACTCTCTAGTTACTCTGATTGGCCAACCCCCGTCCTGAATCATCACCTAATCATAAACTTAGGTGTGGTCCAAAAGTCTACCATGAATAACAAAGGTATTCCTATCATTCAGGAAATTTCAAGGGCTTAGAAGGTACCTCCAAAGGGCCAGGAGAAAGGACAGAGCTCTGTTTAGGTGAGGTCAAATTACTTACTACATAACGCCATTGGCTTCTTCAAGTGCTGCTCTCTCCAGGTGATACAACAAATAACTAATTCTTAGGCAAAACAACTTTTTAAAAGGCAGAAAGTTTTACATATAACATGCTGAGAGAGCACAGAAGGATGAAGAATAAACACTGGCTGATCGATAATGGAAGGACCCTTATTGTAAGAGGTACAATTTGAGCTGATTTCCTGAAAGAGAAGTAGTATTTGAAAGGCCAGAAAACTGAGGAATACGTTTATCAGTTACCAGAACTATGCATTGTAATAAAAAGGTTGTGAATTTAGGAAAAAGCTTGTGGGTGATACACTGGGTATAGGGAAGGTGAACTAGGAAGGTAACATCATTAAGGGAGAAACTCTACCATATTGCTCTTATTTCACTAGGATCTATAATAGTGTCCTGATTGACATCTGCCATGAATTCAGTTAATATTTGAATGTTAATTACTACTGGAAAGGAAATTAGGGAATGTGGTTATAGCAAAATCTTGGAAATTATATATAGGGATATTTAAAAGCATTTTATAAGCAATGGGGCACATTGAATATTTTTGAGATTCTATGGCAGATACTGCTAAATTCATACTCAATATTCAGTTACTATTTCTTCCTTACTAACAGAACCCCATTTTTCTTTTTTTCAGAGCAGCACATTTAAGGAAATTTCTTCACTTTCTTTTCACCCAAAGATAGTGAAATCACACATTTTTGGCCAATGAGATAAAAGCAGAAATCACTTGATAGGGGAGAGGGGAAAAGAGGTGCTTAGGGGAACCCCTTTAAAGGGAGCAGACAGGGATGGCTTTTCCCTTGACCCTTTCCAGTTATGGTTGGAGCTCCCAAAGCCCAATTATAAACATGGAGAGTCATGTCACTCTTTAAGACAGGTAGAGCAGAAAGCTAAAATGCAACCAGCTTCCTGATGACATTATAAGACCATCATAGCAGCCTTGGACAGCCACATTTCAAAATTCTTATTTATGTGGGAAAAATAAAGCCTTAATTTGCTTAAGCCATTTTTTTCAGGTTTCTATTATCTGCAGGTAAATAATTTTGAGTAAAAAAGTAAAACACCAATGTAGGTGGTAAAGAATGGATTTAACTCTGGGGATGTTTAGAACAAGAAGCTAGCTAATATTATACTGTCACAAAGGTTTAATCACATGTTAACCACTGTTGGAACTGCTAT
>NW_007731189.1:160580-169069 GCF_000696425.1 Galeopterus variegatus
TTTTTTTTTTACCTTGAGACTTTATAAATAAATGATCAATGAATTTCATAAGTGGAGATGAGTAACTCATTTAATCATAGTGCTACGAGAGAGATCCAAGGAGATCATCCATCAATTTAAATAGCCTTTGTTGTAGACTTCTTTCAAGTCTTCTTAATTTGATATGCAACACTCTGCTTTTAGTTTCTGTTTTCACCCAAACTTGTCTTTTCTGAAGAAATTATATAAATAGAAGAGTGAAAATAAGATTTCATGCTTCCAACACATCATCTTATTGATTTTTCAGATTATTCAGCAGTGTTTATCACTGTGGCTCTTAGGTAATTGCAAATTCATAAATAATTAACTCAAAAATATTCCTATTAAAATGTTTCCTGATTATCAATTAGCTTTTATTCTTTTAATATTACTTGAAGTTGACTTTGCAGACAGAAAATAGATTTAGATTTTTCTAGAAAACATTTCATTTGATTTATTGATTTTTTGTGATTTTTTTTTTTAATTTCTCTTGGTAGATGTATGATGAATACTTAACAAACTATTTTTTTAAATTGGTTGTTCAATTTTATACTCCCATGAACAGTGAACACGAGGTCCCATTGCTCCCAATATTAACATTTAAAAAAATTTTTTAGCCAATTCTAGTGACTGTAGTAGTAACTCATTTTGCTTTATTGCATTTTTTAATTTATTTTTTAAATTTATTTTTTGAATTGCAACATAATTGATTATACATATTTATGGGATACAGAGTTGACTATCAGTATTTTCATACAGTATGTAAATATCAAATCAATACTGTTACCATGTTCATCATTACAAATCAAATTAAAAGTTTTCTGAGTTCTTACTAAACAATCTTGCTGCTTTTGCTTGAATTGAATCTTAATAAAGAGGATTTATCATTCTTTGGAATAATATTCTTTGAGTATGTATGGCAGTTTTCTCCAATTATTTTAATAATTAATAATTTTAAAATTTGTATTCCTCAATTTAAACTCAATGAAATGAATTACCAATATCTTTAGAATCTTTATTTTAGCGGATTTTTGAATAATATAGTAGTTTGTTTATATACAACTTAATATATTTCTTTATATAGTTCTTTACATATTTCTCATCTCCTTAATAAACTAAAACTTATTTTCTCAGTAATGTTATGAATATTATCATAATATTTAGAAAATAGTGATAGTTTTAGATTTTAATAATCTTCATAGAAAATACTAGACATGACATACATTAAAAACAGGTACAGCTTATTATCTGATTCAAATATAACATTTAACCTCAACCTGCTGTTATTTCCCTACAGAGATTTTCTTGAGTGTACCACTTCTATTTCTGTAAGCAAGTAATTCACTGTTAGTACATACCTTGGTTGGAGATGAAAACAACCCAAATATGTGGAATAGTTATAAATCGGGCCTTAGTTTGTTGCGTTTATTTTTTCTGTATATAGCACATTAACTTGATTTTAAAACACTTACTTTTCAGATTAATATTAGTGATATAAAATTATACTTAGAAAAAAAGTTGCAACTGAAAATAATCTGTAGAGAAGTATCTGTAAGTATCCTTATTTAAGGAGTAAAATTTTTAAAAATTCTGTAATAACTGAGAAAAACTTATAAGCCAAACATTAAAAATTAAGAGCAAACTGTAATATTTGTGAATATTCAGTTAATTGGTGCTTCATTTTTAGAACTTCTCCATTTATTATAGAATTATGTAGTGTAGTCCTGGTCTACAGAGTAACATATGTACTCTTAATGTGCTTAAATCAATGGTAAAATTAATTTGAGAAACAAATACTTTAATTATTAACATAAACAAAATGTCTATGAACTGCAAGTAAATATTGTTTTCCTTGATAATTTTATAAATGAAAATGTAAAATAATAAGTACAAAATAGATAACTATCATTTATTTTAAACATTGATTCTTTATTCAGCACAAGTTGTATATGAATGACATCGTGTGTGTGTATGAAAACGGCATATAGTACATGCTTAGCACACAAGCTGTGTATTGATATTGTTATAAATACAAGTTAACATAAGCTGAGAAAGAGCTCCCTTTGTTTCTCTCTACATAGGTGTGTGTGTTGGTGCACACGTCTAGAGAGAACATACACAGTCTCTCTTCCTTTGAAGAACTCTATAGGCAACATAACCTTACACAGTTAATTTTTTCAATTTTTCTCGGTTTTTTTTTTGAAGTTGGAGAGTAACACATTAACGAAATTTCTTAAAAGGATCTGGTTTATATCTGCGGTTTAATGAATGAATTTTTGTTACTGGAGTGGCATTTATTGCAGCCTACAAATTAGCATTTATCTACCAATCAGTAGTTAATGGGGCTGTAAATCTGATAGTTGTTGTGACTGTTTCACATCTTGTTAAACCATTAAAAAGGATTCATAAAACTCAGTTGAAAGTTAAGCTTTTTTTGTTTATAGAGATTATCATTCTGAAAATAATAAAAGATTCATTCTTTAAGTTCACTGAACTAACAATTTATCTGACACAAATTAATAGATTCTGGTTACAAGATACAACCAAGAAATGACATGACTATATGGGAAAATCAAATTTAGCACATCCTGCCTTTCGGTAGCATACTAATCAGTGTAGTTACACTTGGTTATTAATTAATTGGTTTTACACTAGACGTTTACAAATACAGTATTTCCCAGAGGGACAGAAGAAGAAGGACAATAACATTGTTTAAACTGAATATTTATTTTGGTACTAGTCAAGATATTTTGCTGTATAAATGACAAAACCCAGCTCAAAGTAGAAATCAATTGCCTCACACAATAAGAAGTCCAGAGAGAGGAGAGACTTCAGAGATGTTTCATTCCATGGCCTAATGATGTTATTGAACCCAGGGCCTTTGCATTTTTCCACTTTGATTCAGTGTTTTCTAGGCTCAATGTTGGTTTCCTTCTCAGGTCAATATAAGAGATCACATAGGAGTGAAATTGTAACCTTCTTCACAGTGAAGCAACTTTTCTTAAGTGCTTCCTAGTATACAAACCTTCATATCACATTGGACAGGTTTGGAGATATCATTAAAAAGGTAGATAAAGTTTCTGAAATTGGCTTAGACAATCTGAAGTGGGATGGTGGTTGAGAAGTCACCATTAATATTCAGTATAATACATCTTAAAATTTATTATATGAGTAACATATGATGAATGTTTAATCTATGGGTAGTCAATGCATTTGTCTTGATATGTAAAGTTATATTCCTGAATCAGCCTGGGGAATAAAAAAACAATATGACTACCTGAACCATATTCTTCTGGTCCTCTAAAATAAGGATAGTGTAAAATTGGGAATTTTTTCTTAGAACTCCAGACCTGAGCAGTGTATACTAGAGAGAGTAGTAGATGACCTGAACAGCATAGTAGTGCACACAGGGAGTTTCTAGACTTTCTTTGATTTTATATTCTACACGGATTTTGAAAAATCATCAATTTACACTGTCATAGCACATTAAAAATTTACCTAAGCTTATATAGTTGACAACATGAAGTTTTGATATGTATGTTATATTTAGTGGCCACAGTTTAGTTTTTTCTTTTTTTTCCCCTGGGTATCTGCAAGCCCCTAGATCTGTTTGAAGAATTATTTTATTTAGTTACAATTTGGTTTAATTTTGTAAGTTTTCAATGAAAAAATTCTACAAGAAACAGCCTTAGAAAAACTCATTTTTAAATGCTGCCTGGATGTTATTGACAACACTATCCACAACATTTTGTAAAGCCCAAGTGAAAACTTTCTTTTAGAATTAATTACTTGAAATCTTTGCTACCTTTGAGGAAAGAGTATGTTTTTATTTTGTATTAACTGAGAAATATGTGACAGGTATGTGGCTCTTTTTGATTGTCAGAAGGTTCACAGACAGATTTAAAGATGAACCATAATTTTTGGAAAGAAAATTAAAGCTTGTGAAATATGTTATTTTTGTCATAATTTTAACATTTTATTGATTTGCAGTCCCTGTGGTTCAGTTAGTCCTAAAAATATTTTATTAGATTTAATAAAATTCCTACAAACTGATAGATATAGATACACAGATAGATTTTACATTATGTAAATTATGTAGATAACTTGATTGTTCCCTGGGGTGGTGTGTAAAGCAGTAGGAGAAACACAAATGTTTGTTGTTATTATAAGTGGCTAAATTGACCAGCAGTGATAGTGAACTAGCCTATGGCTATTTCCGTTTGAACTAAAAATACATCTATAGAACATATTATTTTATTCAAATTAAATTTTAGTTACTATGATACTTGAGAATTAATTACATTTGTGACAAGTCTTATCAGGAACTCAAAACCTAAGATAAGGCCAAACCAAATCAGAATTTCTATTTCTCTCTTCGTAGTGATTCATTGTCTAATAAGTACAGTCATATGAGTGACAGTGAGGGGTGAAAGAACTGTTGAACTTTTTAATCTTATAATTAACACAAGGTAAAAGAACACCTCTAAAATATATCGAGATCCAATATAGATCCACTATAATTCTGACCAAGGTTCACCATAATTTATCATAATCTATTTTGATGTAACTATAATGAGTTGAGGCTTGGATATCAACAGCTTTGTGTAATATCCATTACAAAAAGTTTTTAAAGTTGGATCTGGCCCAAAAGCCTATTTTTTAAAATTTATTCTTATCACAAATGTATATGTAACTATAATGAGTTGAGGCTTGGATATCAACAGCTTTGTGTAATATCCATTACAAAAAATTTTTAAAGTTGGATCTGGCCCAAAAGCCTATTTTTTAAAATTTATTCTTATCACAAATGTATTTTTTTTTTTTTTACAGGATTAAGTCTACCAGTCATGGCTAGAAATTCTGACTAAGTCATAACCACCTTGGATAAGATAATGAAACAGAAATGATGTATGTTTTCAGTGAAATATCACAGACAACACTGAAAATACTGTAGTCAATCAAACATAAAGGAAAACTTGAATAAAAGATATTAAAATATGCCAACTCTTAATGCTTAAGGAAAAGCAAACAATTAGTAGCAATGAGAAGATGAAGAAACAGAGGAAAAGTTCTCTTGAGTATCTGCAATATTTTTCTTGTGAACAGAGCACCAAATTTCACATGAGCAGACCAGGCTTCATCTGAGAGTTTGCACTTATGAGCTTTGGACCTTTGTGGAAGTAGCTTAAGCTCTCTGAGCCTCACATGCTCACCTGTAACAAGGTGTTAGTTTCCTCACCTTCCTTGTACTGCTGATATGAATATCAAATATTAAAGAGCTTTGTGAGCCATACCTTTATTCCTCTGAGGTTTGTTGTTTCAAGGCTGATAATTAAGGAATGGAATAAAGACTGGGAGTATTATCTTAGATTTCACAAATAAAACATGACTGTAGGTATTAGAACACAGAATGCTTGTATTGTGTCACGTTTTAGAAAATGTTTTCTGTTTTCGAAAAATTGTATATGACTTAATATTTATGGCTGGCATCCAGAGTGATCTCTGAATATGCATATGCTAGTACTTGTAAAATAATTAGAGCTCCTGGAATTCCTGCACCATTTATTAGTCATGGCTTGGAGAGACAGAAAGAAGATATAAATAAGTAGGTAAATGTAAAATAAAATACTGTACATGAGTGTGTGTGTGTATTTAATATATATGAGGGTACTTCAAAAAAGTTCGTGGAAAAATAGCAATAGCATTAAAAGATAATATGAACTTTTCCATGAACTTTTTGAAGTACTCTCATATATGTTTTCCGTATATATGTAGGTACATATGACCTTTTATGAGATAACTCATTAAGAAATATAAAGAAGCAATGAAAGAGGAAAGGGAACAAAGAGACTACATTGATGAAACCTATGAATCATTAATTTAAAAAAAAGATAAAGACCTTTGTAAGTACTTGATCCACTGAAGGAAGGAAAAGAAGGTATTGGGTACCACTCTTTTGGTCCTGGCCCCCAATAGCAGAGATGACCCCAAACAAGATAGTAGCAAGAGACAGGTGAGGAGAAAGAAATAATGAAAAAGAGGAAGAGAGAAAGTTTACATGCAAATAAGTAAACTCATAGTTTTACAACAGATTGTGTTTCCATCTCTTTAATCCATGAAAAAAATTATCCCCATGTGTTTGGATTATGTTATACATAATCCTCCCCTAAGAGATAAAATAATATGTAAACCTAGACTAATATAATATGCAAAGATAAAAATATAAGTTACTAGGTACAGAAATCATACAGATAACTGAGCAGACATCATGTAAATATTTCAGTTAAATTCATAAATTTTCAAGAATGATAAGCTGTATATTATACAATAAAAATTAGTACTCAAAGACAATTTCTCATACTTGGGGAGAGAAAAGAATTGCTTCTTATTTTCCAGATAATAATCATTAATATTTATGGAGCCCTTGCTATTTTATGCTGTGTATTACTAATATTTTGTATTTTATTTATTTTATGTTTTATATATACTATTGAAAATTTTTGTGTACATATTGCCAGTATTTAGGCAGCAAATAATATTTATAGTGCCAAACACTGTCCTAAGTCTTTTAGGAATAGTAACTTACAAGGATAGGTAAATAGATTAATAGCAAAATCTATTTACCTATTATGCCAATACCACACTCTTAATTATTGTAGTTTTAAAGTAAGGTTTGAAATATAATAGTGTAAAATAGTGTAAATTCTCTAACTTTGTTTCTTCTTAAAAATTGCTTTGGCTCTTTTATGTCTTTGAATTTTCACATAAATTTTAGGAATAACTTGTCAATTTCTACAAGAAAACCTGGTAGGATTTTTATTGGGTTTGGATTAGATCTATAGACTGTTTTAGGAAGAATTGGCATCCTACAATATTGAGACTTTCAACCTAAACACATGATATGTCTCGACATTTGTTTAGATATTCTTTAGTTTCTCTGAGCATTGCCTTTTGCATAATTTTATTTTATTAAATATATTCCTGGGTATTTGATGTATTTTTGATACTTTTATAAATGTATTTTTATAAATAAATGTTGATACTTTTATAAAGGGTATTTAAATTTTTATTTTCCAATTATTTGGTGCTAAAATTTTTGAAAATGTAATCATTTTTGTACATTGACACTGTATCCCAAAGCATTGGTAATTTCACTTCTTGGTTCTAGTAGTCTGTACATGCCTTTTAATTTTCTACATAATTACATCACCTGTACTGAGATGCTTGCCTATGTATAATCTAGTAGGTAATTTAATCCCATGCCATAGGACGGTAGCTTCCCTGGGTTCCAAATCAAACAAACAGCACAGGGAGTTGTTGATGTGCTTTTGCAAGTTTTTTTTTTTTTTTTTTTTTTTTTTTTTTTTACTTAAAAAAATAGAAATAATAGCAATTTAATCTCTCAACAATCCTGTGAGGTAGATTCTAATATCATTCTCATTTTTACATCAAATAAAATAAAACTCAGAGAGCTTAAGTATATCTCCTGAGGTCACACAGATATCATACACAAAATGCATAGTTAGATGTATGTGTAGGAAAGTTGGCTCTGAAGTTTTGTTCTGAAATACCATGATGATACACTGCTTCCTTAGAAAAGGTGGAAAAAAATAACTGGGACAACAAATACAAGGGCTGATGGACTGAAGGATGGGGTGGTTCTTATAGTAAGAGTGAGCATATTCCTGATTACTGCTGTAACTTGGGAAATATTCCAAAAGTGGCTTTAAATAATTGAATGGCAGGGCAAGCAGATCAAATACTGTGAGCTTGTGGAGACTTGAGACCATGTTTTATTTTTCTGGATACCTCCACAGCCTGACATGAGGCAGGGAGCTCAGAAAATGGTAGTTGAATGAAGAGAATTTTAGAATAAACCGAGATGTGGAAGAATCAAGAGACATGATAAATAACTTTGAGATTTATGTTATATTGAAACTATTGTGCAGATGAGATGATCTTATTAGGAGGTATTGTAAAATCAGTAAGTAGAAGCGATTAATTTTGGGAATAATGCTGAGAATTGTAGCACCATTAAAAGTGGGAAAAATCTAGTAAAGGAATTGAGAGACGATCAACATCTGTGCAATGTCTATTACTTAAAGGTAGCATGGATAGCATTTTGAAGTTTTGGCTGGGGAAATTTTAAAAAATTAACCAAACCAAAAACATAAACCTTGGAATATGGAGAAAAATACAATGTGCTAAATAATGGATAGCAATTAATCAAAAACTAATTAAGCATGACTACAGTAATTCTTATTTAACTAAAATTTACCCATTTACAATTGATTTTTCTTAACGTAGATGCTCATCTTCAGGTCCTGTCTGAACTAAGGAGATTTAGTTAAAACAAGTGGCAGCCTATTATGACAGGAAGATCCACTCCTGGCTTTGTAATTCATGAGATGTGTGGCCTTAGACAAATCATTTTACCTCCCAGGGGCTTAGTTTCCAGATGCCTAAAAAAA
>NW_007731190.1:0-7006 GCF_000696425.1 Galeopterus variegatus
AGAAAATATCTGAATGAGGGCCGGCCTGGTGGCGCACTGCTACAGTGCGCCGCTTGGGAAGCACGGCGGCGCTCCCGCCAAGGGTTCGAGGGTTCGGATCCCACATACAGACCGGCCGCTCACTGGCTGAGCGGGGAGCTAACCCCCGAGGGTTGCGATCCCGTTGCCGGTCCCGGTCCGGTATGGGCGCGACACTGAGGGTTGCGGGGTTGGGACCGTGACGCTGAGGGTTGCGATCCGTTGCCGGTCACGAAAAAAGACAAAAAGGAAAAAAAAAAAGAAAGAAAATATCTGAATGAATGAAAATCCGGAAGTTGTGAGGTCTCTTCGAAGGAAAAATTTATTTTGCAAATCCCTTTGACTTTTGACAAGGAGATTTTGGAAGGCCCTTGAATTTTGGGCTAAGGTGTTTACTTAGCTAGGAAAAGGGATTTCTGGTAATATGACGAGTGTTTTAATGCAGTTGATTTGGTAGCATGCAGGATAAACCAATGGAAGGATTATGTTTGTAGCGTACGTCCCCACCTTGCCATTCCTGTTCCATTCCCACTGTTTGTGAGTTAGGCTTTGACAAAGGTCTGGGGTCTCCTGCAGTACATTAATAATCTAATAGTTCTCCTTGCTTCTAGTCTCCCCCTAAGTAGTGTGGTAGCAGCCAAATAGAAAGGAAGGATTGATTAGTTAAAAGAGGTACATTGAAGGAAAAATTTAAGATGCCAAAAAGAAAATACTGCCCCCCCCAAAATAGGGAAGTTATGAAGCACAGATATTTTTGGAAGGGAGAGACCATTTTTGCTCTAAGACTTGATCAGAAAGTAAATTTTTTGCACACCTGTGTGTGTAAGTGTATATGGCTTTTTGAACTGAAATTGTACTTTGAATCCAGGGACAAAGTTAACTCTGTGAGACTGCCACTCTGTGGACAATATAATTTAGAACTAAAACCTTCAAGAATTATAGTAAAGCTTAATTCATTTGAAATGTACTATTTTAGAACTGGCCATAGTTCTTCACGTTGGTGTATGCAGTTATGCTCATTAAACATGAGGGGTCTTCAGAAACTTCGTGGAAGGATTTGCTTTATCTTTTCATTCCATTTTTCCATGAACTTTTTGAAGTACCTTCATAGAAAGCTTGAAATTAATTTGTTTTCTGAACTTTTTCTGAGGCTTTTAATCAATAGCTAAGAAAGTTGCAAAGAAATTCGTGAATGCTTTTTAGATGGTGTACTTCTTTGCTCCAGAAATTTCATATGAAAGGGTTTGTTTTTTAACAAGCAACTTTGTGGCATGTACATGTAGGCTTGTTGTTAAATGGACTTTTTTCCCTTCTGTTGCACTGATTTTTTAAAAATTCTGTTTCATAATACATATGATATTATTCTTGAGAGTTATATTTCTTGAGAAACCCCCACTACCCTCCCTTTTTTTTTGTTAAGTGAAAGTGACCCTATCTTCTCATTTTTTGTGGAGTTGGTTTTAGTTAAATACTTCATGATTTGATGAATTGCCTTAATTGTATTTATGTAAACGAGTTTGGATTATATTGTGCTATTTATTTAGAAGGGCCGTCTGCCCACAAATTAAACAGTGGCAAACTAACTTGAATCAAAATGAAATGGTGATTGTGAAATACTTTATTTACTCTGCAACTCAGGAAATGGTTCAATCTTGGACTCTACAAAATAAAACTTTCCTAGCAGATGAACTGTTTACAGCCTATAAAGTCGTAAATTGCTTACACACTTGAATTCCCTGAGGTGTCAGGAGGGGTGGGGTAGCCATTTAGCACTTGAAATTTGTGTCACCAATAAAGCAGAAGTAGGCTGAAGCAGCATTCTGAGGTCAGCAATTGTACGTTCTTCAAGAACTTGATATCCAGGCTGAGGAGGGGAATAGATGATTGAACCCTAGCCCCGTTAAGTCACCTGATACTTTACCTTAGGGACCTTATATTTTGGTAATGGAATTATTATCAAATATAATGTTAATTATTTTAAATATTTAAATATGTCTCTGAGTCAGTTTTTCTGAAAAGTGTAGCATGACAAACATGCTGCAGTTTCTTTTTTTATTTTTTGGCACCTGGACAGCATGGGGACCCGAACCCTTGACCTTGGTGTTAGAACACCGAGCTCTAACCAACTGAGCTAACTGACCAGCCCAAAATAACTTTAAATGTTTGGTTTTATTTAACTTTTTGAAAGTAAATGTATGGGATTGTGGGTGACTTCTGAAAATTATTTTTTACTACATGTATATCTTGTACAGTCGACATGTGCTGTGTATTTTTTTTTGTACTATATAATTTTAAGAGAAGTCGACTGTAATGAGAATGCAAGTGTTTATATAGGTCCACAAGGTACATTGCATATAAAAAATAGAATTATATAGACATGGTTTAAGAAAAGTAACTTTCAAAATACTTCACAGTCTATTTGTTCCTTCCTAGGTACTGGAATGAAGAGCCAATAAAGTTAGAGATATATTTATGTTTTCTAAATCTTCTTTAATGGTTTTACTGCCAAATCCTTTTTAAATCTGTAAATGACATTGAACTTATATAAAGAAAATTTTAGTTGAATATTTAGCCTACTCTTAAATTATATCACACAGTATCTGCCTTTTTATGCTATAATGGTGATTATTTTAGGATTAATGGTAGTTAATATTCCCTTTTACTTTTCACACGTAGGTTCATTTTCACAAGTGTGAATAATAAAACATTTTTTTTTTGAAAAGTAATTCTAGCAGAGATACTTGAATTTTGATAAAGCAATAACAGCTGTTTTATGTTTTGTTTATGTGTAAATTTTAATAGATCTACTTTTATTTTTGAATACAAACTATTCACTATTAAATAAATACCTTTGATTTAAACTTTTTTTGTGCTTTATTTCAGATCTCTCAGAAAGTACTTAGCCTAGTGACTTTTAAATCTAGAGAGTTCTAGATTGTCTTAAACCTTTATTTGTAGTTTAATTTTTAAGAATTTAGTTAAAGTCTCTTTTGTATTGAGAATCCAGGGACCAGGACTCATTTCTGACTTAGGATGTGTTGGTATATTGCTCCGTTTGAAGCTTTTTATCTGTTTTCTGATTTAATTGAATATTTAATTCAGCCTGTATTGAGAATCCAGGGACCAGGACTCATTTCTGACTTAGGATGTGTTGGTATATTGCTCCATTTGAAGCTTTTTATCTGTTTTCTGATTTAATTGAATATTTAATTCAGCTTTTCAAGGTTGTAATAGGATTTGTTTTACCCTAGCTTTCCTAACATCACTGATACTATTTTATGCACAGAGATGACCTTAGTAACTGGAAAGGATGGGCCCTGCCACCGAATCACCCACTGAGTTGGGCAGGCACTGACGAAATTACAAGAGCTGAAATAGGAAGGCTGTAACCACAGGCAAAGTGGATAGGGGAAAGTGTCCCAGCACATAAGGGGAAGTATACTGATGGTAGACGAAACACAGGCTTAAGGAATTCAAGACTGTGAACAGGGAGGTGGCAACAAGGCATTTCAGAGATGAGTGGGGGTGCCTTTCCTTTATTTGCTCTTTGCTTTTGCCCCATTTCACATGAACCACAGTTTTATTGTCCCTTAATTCTGCTTTAAGATTTTCTTCTTTTGTATTGTCAATATTTTCTAGAATGCTTTTTGTTTATAGAACAAAAAATTTTGAGAACTTTTTAGCACAATTTTATAGGAAAAAGAAGCATATAAAGTTTATATAAAAGCAGTGTCAGAGATATTTGTACACTGATGTTCATGGCAGCATTATTCACACTAGCCAAAATTTGGAAGCAACCCAGGGGTCCATCAGTGGATGAATGGATAAGTAAATGTGGTATGTACGTATAATGGGATGTTATTCAGCCTTAAAAAAGGAAGGAAATTCTGACGCATGGACAAACCTAGAGGACATTATGCTAAGTGAAATAAGCCCGTCACAAAAAGACTAATACCGTGTGATCTACTTATATGAGGTACCTAGAAGAGTCAAATTAATAGAAACAGGAGAATGGTGGTTGCCAGGGGCTGGGGGAAATGGGGTATGGGAAGTTACTGTTCATGGGTATAGAGTTGCATTTTTTCAAGATGAAGAGTTCTGGAGATTGGTTGCACAATTTAAATGTACTTAACACTTTTGAACTGTATATTTAAAATTGTTAAGGTGGTAAATTTTATGTTATATATATTTTACCCTAATTAAACTTTTTTTTTTTTGATGGTTGGCTGGTACAAAGATCTGTAATTAAACATCTTATAAAAGCAAATTTGAATTTGTATTTGGATATACAAATTATTTATGAGTGTAAAAAGCATCTGTAATGAGATGAAGTTACTCGTATGTGGGTTTTAGGTGCTGGGGATATAAAAATGGAAAAAGCAGATAAGATCCTCATGAAGTGAAGTTTAGTGGAAATATCTATTTGCATCTTTGTGTATTTGTTTTTATTTTGTTAGAATAAATTACTAGGGCTGAAACTGCTGGGTTAAAAGATATATACGTTAAGGCCTTTTGATTGTGAAGTAACTCTCATGAATAGAGTATGAGAGCATTTGTTTCCCCTACACCCTCTCTAATCATTTGAATCTTTGCTTTTTTAGTAGGTGAAAAATGGTATTGTTTTTCTGCTCTGAGGTTATGAAAATGTACATCTTTTCCATTGTTTGGCCACATTTATCTTGTGAAGTGCCTGTTCGTGCTCTATGCCTGTTTTTCTATAATAATAGCTTTTCCCGTCTATATTTTGTTATAAAAGTTTTTGAACATACAGCCAAGTTGAGATTTTATAATAAACACTCACATACCCACCATCTAGATTTTATCATTAACAGTTTATAATATTAGCTTTGTCATACATTTATTCTTCCATCTACCCACCATTTCATCTTATTTTTTGATACGTTTTAAATTAAATTGCTGGTATTAGTACATTTTCACCTAAAAATTTAGTGTGTATATCACTGACTAGCATTTTAATATTTTAGTTTTTGTTCTTTTGAGATTAAAACTTACATAAAACTAAATACATGAATCTTTTTACCTTAAACATTTTAACTTAACACGTAGAACTGGATGTTTATTGATCAGTCTTTTGATAAAAGGTCCAAGGCCATTTTCTTTGAGAATGAGAGTCCACTGTTTCAGTTCCATATAGTATTGTCTTTCTTGTACACCCATAATATACTGCCTAAGGTTACTAGTTTTGAGTTTTCAAGTGGAGCAAGAACTTTATTTTTTGTAAAGCATTTGTTGAGTTTTGATAAATGTATTTGCCTAAATAAGCTAATGCCACCAGTAGGGTCTCTCCATCCCCCCGGCAGCTGGCTAGTATGGGGATCCAAACCCTTGACCTTGGTGTTATGACACTGTGTTCTAACCAACAGAGTTAACTGGCCAGCCCCCCCCCCCTTTTTTTTAAAGGATTTTTTTCATAGTTTTCCCCCTAGTTTATTCTTCGCCTTGGTTTTGGTTATGGTGCTTTAAAGTTTTATGTTCAAATTTCATTCTTTTCTTTTTTCTGCCTTTTGTGTCGTAGAAAGACATTCCTTATCAGTGTATAAATGTTTATATTCTGTTATTTTTGTTTTTTACATTTAAATCTCTAATTGGAATAATTTAATATAGGGATTTTTTAAGAAAATGATTGGCAATGGTTTGAAATTGTTAGCTAACACTATTTAATGAGTGATCTTCCCTTTTGTGTTTTTTTCACAAAATAGAATTTAATGTTTTTATTGATGACATTTTTATTGTAACCTAAATTTGTAGTGTGTATGTAGTATCAGATCACTTTATTTTATAGCCTATCTTATTTAACCTATTCCTACATTTAAACAACTTGAGATAATTTGTCTAAGACACATCCCTCCTCACTATTCTTTTTTTTTGTTGTTTTTAAAAGTTTCTTCACTTTTTTAATATATTCTTTCTTTTGGTAAACTTTAACAGAATCTTGAAGGATGGGGAAAAAAGATAGTGGGGAAACAGCAGTAAGAGCAAAAGCAGAGAGGTTGGTAAATCCTGTGGACCTACTTCACTAACTTGTAATTGTCTGAATTCTTAATCTGTGTAGTGTATTACACGTGCATATTTTAGTATCCTTAAATTTGGAAAATGTCTGTTGAGTTTGTTCAAATTAAATTCTAAAGTTCAAAATATTTTCAAGGTTTTAAGTTTGGGATGTTTTAGAAAGGGCATAGGATTCTGGAGTAAGAATGGGATTAAGTACTGGCCTTAAATTTACTAACCATGTGGCCATGGGCTAGTCATAATTTTTGAGCAACTATATGTATCACGTTTATTATTTCTAGAGATTCTGTTGCTTGTGTAGGTGATTCTTCAGGTCTGGGCTGACTCAACTGGGGCTAGATGCATTATCAAAGGTGGCTTCATTGGCATGGCTGGGGCCTCTCACTGTGTAGCTCTCATAGTCCAGAGGTAAAGAAGGGGTTTCAGTGGCAAGAGGGGGCAAACCCATCTGTGCCTACACTTTAAAGCCTCTGCTTGTGTTATAGCTACAGAGATGAATAGAGAAAGCTGTCAGCAGGGTAGGTTTTGAATTGGAGATCAGGACTTCAGGTTTGGACATGTTAAGTTTGAGAAGACTATCAATATTTGAATGGAGTTGTCAAGTTGGGTAGAAGAATCTGGAGTTCAGGAGCAAGACCTAGAGGTAGAAATTTGAGAATATTAAAATACTTAGTACATTGTGTATGACCAAGAAATGTTTCCTAAAATGGTTGTAAATCTAAAGTACTTTAAAGTTTTAAAGTTTCATTTGTGCCAGGTTTGACTTCAAGTATGGAAGAAGCACAGCAGAGCAGTTCAGCTGTAGCTAAAATGTTTCCTTCGTCATGATAGTAAAACATGAGTTCAAGGAAGGCATTAATTGTTCATCTATATGGAATTATGGATTATGAATTAATAAAGCCTATAGGCTAAATATTTTATTTGGTTTTTTTTTTTTGTTTTGTCTTTTTCCGTGTCC
>NW_007731190.1:7993-10008 GCF_000696425.1 Galeopterus variegatus
CCTCGGCGTTGCCCCTGCGCCTCGCTCAGCCAGTGAGCGGGAACCGGTCTGTATGTGGGATCCGAACCCTCGGCGGGAGCGCCACCGCGCTTCCCAAGCGGCGCACTAGCGCAGTGCACCACCGGGCCAGCCCTAAATATTTTATTTGAATATTCATTTTTACTGAAACATTTACTGGCTTGCTTCTAATTAGAAAAGTTTATTTATAGGAGGCTGTGTAAGTAAAGGTCTAAAAAGGACAGAAGACCAAAAGTTGAAAGAAAGGGCCACTTTTAGGTAATCAGTCCTTATCTATTCAGAGTTTTTCTGGTTTTCTTCCTTTTTAATTCTTTGTTCTCTTCGCTCTTTCTTTCTAATTTTAAAGTGTTATTTGTCCTTTATTAAGATAGTGGTATGTTGATGTATAAACACTGGGTCGGAAGCTGTTTTCTCCTAATATGCGGAGCTTTACTGCTGTGAGCTTGATCCCCAAACAGGGCTACCAGACCTAGCCAAGCTGTTCATAGAATTTGGACTAAGTCAGGAAAATGAGAAAGGGTCCTTGGCTTTTTGTGTAATTTAGACCTAAGCATAAATGACCTGAGAATGGTTTGGATTGTGTGGAAAAGAAAAAAAAAAAAAAGAGCCAATATTAAATCCAATTTCTGAATGTTTCATTCAGCAAATATTTATTAAACTACTATTGTGGATCAGGGCTGCTATCAGGTTGAAACAGTTGACCAATGGAAGCATATAAACAAATGGTACAAAATATAAGGCTTTTCACTAGGTATTCCAGCAGAGTAGGCAGGAAGAGTTCTGAAGGAAATCTATTCACCTTTGGGTGCCCAAATCCCGGTGAGTGCTTTGCACATTGTAGCAGTGTGTAAATGGATGTATGAGTGAATAAACAACATGATTTGGGGCTGGGTTGTGGCTCACTTGGGAGAGAGAGGTGCTGATAACACCAAGGCCGTGGGTTCGGATCCCTATATAAGAATGGCCTGTTGGCTCACTTGGGAGAGCGTGGTGCTGGCAACACTAAGTCAAAGAGTTAAGATCCTTTTACTGGTCATCTTTTGTTAAAAACAAAAAAAACAACCCCCCCCCCCAAAAAAAAAACAACAACAACATGATTGATGCATCTATTTGATCACTTGCAAAATACTGTGGCAACACAAAGGAGGAAGTGACCAATGCTTCCTCTTAACAACAGTGAGGAGAGAAAGGCTTGCAGGGCGGTGAAGGCCAGAAAAGGTGAAGAGAAAAAGCATGACCTGTTCTGAGCTAATAAGTACAGCACAACTGGATTGTAGGGTATATGTTAGGAGGTAGAATGCCCAGAGGTGAAGCTGTAATAAGACAGACTGAGGTCAAGATAGAAAAACATCTTGGAGGCTGGCCAATTAGCTCTCTTGGGAGAGTGCGATGCTGGTAATGCCTTGGTCACGAGTTCAGATCCACATTCAGGCTAGCTTACCCCCCCAATTTTGTATTGAAATTTATTCTATGGGTGCTGATAATCCAGATAATTTTTTTTTTTTTAAATAGGAATAGTAAGAAGTAGAATTTATGAGAAATACCTTAAAAACACATTATTCTTGAATTGGGGAATCAAATATTGATAGAATTTTGAAAGTTATGTACATTGGAAATGAGAATGGCTACTAAGTCATATAATTTATGATAGAATCTGTTTTTTACCTTTCAGGTAACATATATGATCTTAGTGTAGGTAAATCCATTTTAATCAAAATATGCATGATGACCTTGGTTTGTTTTTGAAAGAGAAAGAAATAGAGTGTATCCTCAGGGGATTGGTTCCAGTAACCCCACAGATACTAGAATCCGAGGATGCTCAAGTTACATATATGAAATGATGTAAAACTCGTATTTGCATATAACATCTTCCTGTATACTTTAAGTCAATTTGTTAAGTAATTTCTAGATTACTTATAATACCTACTACAATTAAATGCCATGTAAATAGTTGTTATATTGTATTTCTTTTATCCCCCCCCCCCCCCCCCCCCCCC
>NW_007731190.1:10310-19498 GCF_000696425.1 Galeopterus variegatus
CGTGAATATCTTCAATTTGTAGTTTGTTGAGTCTGAAGATGCAGAACTTCAGATAAGGGGAACTGACTGTAATGTATTTTTGCTTTATGAAATTATTGTAGACTTTACTTTCTCTTAAAGATTCTTTGAAATCATTTTAGGCTTATAGAAGGGTTTCACAAGTGCTACAGAGAGGTCCTATATATTTCTTATCCAGCTTGCACTAATATTAACATCTTGCATGATTATAATATAGTGGTCAAAACTAAGAAACTAACATTGGTACAATACTGTTAACTAAACTATAGACTTTATTCGATTTCCCCAGCCTTTCCACTGATGTCCCTTTTCTGTTCCAGGATCTGATCCAGGTTATAACACACTGCACTTAGTTGTTATGTCTCTTAATCTCTTCAAATCTGTGATGGTTCTTTGTCTTTTTTGACCTTGATACTTTTGAAAAGTACCAGTCAAGTATTTTGTAGAATGTCTCTCAATTTGATTTTGTCTCATACTTTCTCATGATTATGGACTGGAGTAATGAGTTATTTGGCTATTGGAGGTTTTTAAAATTTTTATTCTATTTTAAAAATTATCATAAAGTAAAATTGACCTTTTTTGGTGTAGAGTTCGTTGACTTTTAATATATTTAGATTTGTGAAACCACCACCATAATCAGGATACAGAACAAATTCATCATCACCCAAGACTCCCTCATGCTCTCTCTCTAGTCATATCCTCCCCTTAATCCATACCCCTATGAACCATTGATCTGTTCTCCATCAATGTAGTTTTATGTCTTAAAGAAATGTCATATAAATGTAATCATACAGTATATAACCTTTTGACACCGGCTTCTTTCACCTAGTGTAATGCTTTTGAGAGTTGTCCAAATTGTTGTATTTATCAGTAGTTTGTTCCTTTTTGTTGCTGAGTCTGGATGTACTACAGTTTGTTTATTCTTCCTTTTTTGTTAAGTATTTGAGAACACGTATGTCTAGCACTGTAACAGGCAATTTAAGTGATTTATTTTGTGAAATAGGGATTATCGTTGTCTCTTCTACAGATGTGAAAACAGAGGCTTAGAGAGTTTAAGTAGCCCTAAGTTATATAACTAGTTAATAGTAGAATTGGGACTCAGACCTGGGCTACCCACTCCGAAGCCTTATAACCATTAGGCTCCATGATTAGTTGCTAATGTTAGTTTCTTCATTTCTCTGACAGCAGTATAATTAAGAGAGGTTAAAGTTCTTGTTTCTTTAACATATCCTGAAATTCCCGTACTTTTCTGTTTATATTTGGTTCCTCTTTTATCAAAGAGCAAAAATAATCATAGCAGGGTATTTTTATTTTTATTTTTTATATTGCTGGGTTTTAATTTTAGAGGCTAAGGGTTCTGTGATTCAGGACTAAAGCAAAAAGTCAAGCCAAGGAAGTTGTCAGTCCCCAAGCAAGTATGAACTGACATTGAGTATATCTATTTATGAGAATTAAAGCCATCATACTAATTTTTTTACAGATAAATAATAAATATCAAGGAAAAGTAGAGATGTAGTCTAAATCAGGCTAGTTTAAAATACGAGGCTTGCCTTCCATCATATTGCCTTAAATTTTACTAATGGCAAAGTTAGTTGTCTTTTTTTTAAGAGCATGGAATTTTGGTGTACTTAAGGTGACCCGTTTTACACCTGTACTAAAGCCCATTTGCTTAAATATCTTACTGCCATAAGATAAAAGAATGTTTCTAGGATACTAGTATAGTATTTTTTACCTTTTATTAGTAAGGTATAATAAACATAATTGAATTTTTGAGGATTTTATAAAACTTCCATGTTATTCTGAATATTTGTTAACTTTATGTGTTACTTTTAACAAATTATGTAAAATTTTGATGAGGAGGCTTTTTAAAAACTTAGCTGTAATGAGATTTTTGTTTTCAGTTCTGCAAACACTATTCTGAAGATTTGGTGGCTGTGGAATCAAAAATGAGAACTGGAGTGTGTCTTTAGCATTCCCAGATTTCTAGAGTATCCCAATATTTTACAAAAAAGGAAACTGAAATCCCATAGTAATATGAAATAACTTGTCCTCAGTTACAGTGGTTTGTAGAAGCTGAATGATATATGAGGGGTCTTTAAAAAGTTCATGGAAAGATTTGTATTAACTTTATTCTATTTTTCCATGAACTTTTTGGAATATCCTCGTAACTCCTGTCAGTTTATCAGTGTAGAGACAGACTTGTACAAAATTAACCGCAATACAAAAAGGAATGTTCTAGCCAGTAGAAAAGGTACTGCTTTTTTAAAATAGCAGTGGTTTCCCTCCTCCCGCAAGAAAACCCCAAATCAAAAAACTTTTTCTTGACCCCTTCAGAGCAAAATTACTTACTATCTCTGAAAATCAACGCTGACCTCTGTGTTACTAAATTCAGTTTTTGTTTTTCTCAGACCCCATCTTACTTGATTTGTGATTAGCATTTGGCACAGTTGATCATTTCCTCTTCTTGGAAACCCTTTTACTTATATTCCAGGATAGTATCACACATACCTTGTTTTCCTCCTACATTTCTGGGTACTCCTTTTCAGCCTCCTTAGTTGGTTCTGTCTCATCTCCCTACCTATAAGTTCTTTTTCTTTTAGCGGCTGGCTGGTATGGGGATCCAAACTGTGACCTTGGTGTTATAAGGTCCCTTGGTGTTCTAAATACCCACTACCTATAGACGATGTAGAGTCCAGAGTCTGTTATTGTTACCTTTTATATCTATACCTTTAATATCATATAATGTTTATATATATATATAATGTTAATGACCTGTTATTGTTACCTTTTATATCTATACCTTTAATATCATATAATGTTTATATATATATATATATAATGTTAATGATGGAAATTTATCTCCAGCCCACACCTCTATCCTGGGTTTCAGGACTGTGTATTCAATTCCAGGACAGGATATCCTGTTGGACATCTCTAGACAATAACTAATGAGAATCTGAGACTTAAGTGTTCAGAACTGAACTCCTGATATTCTGCTACCCCAAACCGTTGCCATCTGTACTCTTTCTTATCTCAGTTTTGGCATATGCAGCCTTCCAGTTGCTCAGGCCAAAAATGGAATTTTGAAGCTGCTCTTTCCCCTACAATGCACATTCAGTCCATTCACAAATCTTGTTGGCTATTCCTCAAAGACATATCCATAATTTAATATCTTCCTTTTCTGCTGCCTTCCTTGTCTAAGTCATTATCATGTTTCATGGATTTTTTTTTTTTTTCCTTTTTGTCTTTTTTCGTGACCGGTAATGGGATCGCAACCCGCTGCAACCAGCAACGGGATTGCAACCCTCGGTGTCGCGCCCGTACCGCGCTCAACCAGTGAGAGTGCCGCTGTGCTCCCAAGCGCCGCACTCTACCAAGTGCGCCACTGGGCCGGCCCATGTTTCATGGATATTTGCCTTAGCATCTCCTTGCTTTTATCCTTGCCCCTCTGCAGTTTCTTTTTAACACAGCTTCAAATCTATGACTCATTTACCCAAAACCCTCCAATTAAAGTCTGCGTGAGTCTCTCCATTAGTTTCTGTTACTCTTCCCCTTCTATTACTCTTCTTATTTTCTCTAGTTGAAAAATTTCTGTACTTGAACCACACTGACCTTCTTGCTTTCCCTGAAATATCAGGCAAGCTTTCTGTCAGAACCTTTGCACAGGTTTCATTCTGCCTGGAATGTTCTTCCTCAGTTATCTACATGACTAGAGGTTTTTACTCAAAAGTGACCTGGCAAAAGTCAGTCTTTCCTCACTAGTTTGTCTAAAATGTTATATTCTCCTCTTTTCTTCTTTGTCCTCATTACTAACATACTATGTTTTATCTAAAATTAACATACCATATATTTTGTAACATTTGTATCTTTCCATTGCTAGNTCCTTTTCTGCTGCCTTCCTTGTCTAAGTCATTATCATGTTTCATGGATTTTTTTTTTTTTCCTTTTTGTCTTTTTTCGTGACCGGTAATGGGATCGCAACCCGCCGCAACCAGCAACGGGATTGCAACCCTCGGTGTCGCGCCCGTACCGCGCTCAACCAGTGAGAGTGCCGCTGTGCTCCCAAGCGCCGCACTCTACCAAGTGCGCCACTGGGCCGGCCCATGTTTCATGGATATTTGCCTTAGCATCTCCTTGCTTTTATCCTTGCCCCTCTGCAGTTTCTTTTTAACACAGCTTCAAATCTATGACTCATTTACCCAAAACCCTCCAATTAAAGTCTGCGTGAGTCTCTCCATTAGTTTCTGTTACTCTTCCCCTTCTATTACTCTTCTTATTTTCTCTAGTTGAAAAATTTCTGTACTTGAACCACACTGACCTTCTTGCTTTCCCTGAAATATCAGGCAAGCTTTCTGTCAGAACCTTTGCACAGGTTTCATTCTGCCTGGAATGTTCTTCCTCAGTTATCTACATGACTAGAGGTTTTTACTCAAAAGTGACCTGGCAAAAGTAAGTCTTTCCTCACTAGTTTGTCTAAAATGTTATATTCTCCTCTTTATTATTTTATTTTTTCTTCTTTGTCCTCATCACTAACATACTATATGTTTTATCTAAAATTAACATACCATATATTTTGTAACATTTGTATCTTTCCATTGCTAGCAGTCTTTCCTCACTAGTTTGTCTAAAATGTTATATTCTCCTCTTTTCTTCTTTGTCCTCATTACTAACATACTATGTTTTATCTAAAATTAACATACCATATATTTTGTAACATTTGTATCTTTCCATTGCTAGAATGTAAGCACCTTTGTTAGTCAGGGTTCTCCAGAAAGACAGAACCAATAAGAGATAAGAGAGATGGATGGATGGGTGTATGAGAAGGCATTTATTAGGGGAATTGGCTCATGCTATTATGGAGGCTCAGAGATTCCACAGTAGGCTATTTGCAAGCTTGAGAACCAGGGAAGCCAGTAGCATGGCTCAGTCCATGTCTGGAGGCCTCAGAACCAGGGGAGTCAGTGGTGTAATTCTTAGTCTGAGGCTGAAGGCTTGAGAACCCAGTGCAAGTCCCAGAGTCCAAAGGCCAGAGAACCTGGAGTTCTGATGTCCAGGGGCAGGAGAAAAAGGGTGTCTTGTCTCCAGAAGAGAGACAAAGAGAGAGAGAATGAATTTGTCTTTCTGCTTTCTTTTTGTTCTATTTGTGCCCTCAACCAGTTGGATGGTACCCACCCACATTGGGCAGATCTTTCTTAGTCCATTGATTCAAATGCCAGTTTCTTCTGAAAACACCCTCACATACATATCCAGAAATAATGCTTTACCAGCTCTCTGCATATCCCTTAATCCAGTCAAGTTGAAACCTAAAATTAACCATCACAAGTCTACCCCTTGTCAACTTGGCACCCATACACATCTGCTTGAACCATATTTAATCTCCAAATAAAGACAATAATAAGGTCATAGGTCCACCTAACATGATACAGCTATCTTGTTTACATTTGAGAATGTGCTAATCCCTTACCCAGAAGAGGAGGTAAAGTCCTTGAGTGATGTTCACTCTTCTGCTATTCCATAACTTAAATACTATGATGTAAAATTAACAATATTTAAATACTGATATAAAGTCAACACATCTTATGTGATAAAGGAATAGGAGAGGAAAGAAGACAAAGATATTTGCTTAATATGTGTATATACACACAAATGTATTCTTAACAAAATAAGGAGGAAATACTCATGACAATTACAGTCTTTTCTGTAACTGGTCATGTGATCGTAGCTGGTATTTACAACTACTTTCTTCTACTACTCATTCGATATTTCCTTTGCCTTCAGCAAGCACACTAGCTGCTTGTGGGTGTTTACCTGGAGGGGTGACCCAAACCTTTATTCTTGAAGAGTGTGGGCCACTTGTAGTCCTGCCTAGATTGGGTTGTTGTAGTTTCCCATTGACCTTAATCACTGGGCCTATTAATACTGAGAGACAGGATCTCCTTTATTCCAGACATACTCTTCTTTACTTCCATTGTGGAGTAGTAGTCCAATTTTCCCTTGGTAGTCTGGATCGGTCACCCCAGTCAACATCATAACTTCCTTCTTGGCCTGTTGACTCAGGCATGAAATGCCCAAAGTGGCTGGATAGCAGTCTTAATTTTCAGTTCAGTGGAATCATTGTTTTGTTTCCTGGTGGAAGCATTCCTCCATCTGGAATTAAGACCTCTAGGCCAGCAGAGCATAAATTCATAGTAATGGGAAGCAAAAATTTTCTAGTGGGTCACTAGGGATAATGGTGAGTGATGCCACTCCCATTTCCACCCCTTGATTCCTGGACTCATGAATCCTGGCTATGGCAGAAACCATACCACATATATTGGATGCTGATTCAGAGTGTGTGCAGCTTTCTGGAGAACCTTCCCCCAGCTCTGTAAGGTAATGTCACCTAGCTGGCACTGTAACTATGTCTTCAAAAGGCCATTCCATCAAGCCAGATGCTTCAGGATGGTGGGGAACATGGTAAAACCAGTGAATTCCATGAGCATGAGCCCACTGCTGCACTGCTTTGGCTGTGAGGTGAATTCCTTGGTTAGAAGAATGCTGTGTAAAACCATGACAGTGAATAAGGCATTCTGTAAATCCATGGGTGGCAGTTTTGGCAGAAGGATTGCATGCAGGGAAGGCAAATCTATATGGAGTGTCTGTTTCAGTAAGGACAAAATGCTGCCCCTTCTTTAATGGAAGTGGTCCAGCATAATCAACCTGCCACCAGGTAGCTGGCTTATCAGCCTGGGAAATGGTGCCATGTTGGGGCTCACTGTTGGTCTCTACTGCTGGCAGATTAGGCTCTCAGTCGTAGCTGTAACCAGGTCGTTCCTGGTGAGTGGAAGTCCATGTTGCTGAGCTCAAAACAGCAACTAGAGACTACTATCCACAGAATGGTTTATCCCATCCTTGATTATTAAAGTCCTTCTCTGCTGAGGTGACCTTTTGGTGAACGTTCACATGGGACACAAATATCTATATGTCCTTTGCCCAGAGAGGTCTGTCCACAAGCCTTTCCCCAAATTTTTGTCACCAGTTTCCCAGTAACATTCCTTCCAAGTTCCTGATCATCCGCCAAACCATTGGCTACTGCCCATGAATTGGTATATAATTGCACATCTGGCCATTTCTCCTTCCAAGCAAAGTGCACAACCAGGTGTACTGCCTTAATTTCTGCTCAGTGGAAAGATTTCCCTTCACCACTGTTCTTTAGGTGTCCCATGGTGTAGATTGGATTCCCCTCCCCCCCAACCTCATTGAAGCTTAATTCCCATTGTAACTGTTGGGAGGGTGGGAAATCCTATTATGGTAATTGAAAGATGGGGCCTTGGGGAGGTGATTAGATTGTAGTACCATGCCATAGTGAGTGGATTAATAATGGTGGTCAGGGGCATGGTTCTGAGGGCTTTAAAAAGAGAGTGCGTGAGGAGCTCGCTCTCTCTGCTCTGTCATTTTCTGCCATGTGAGACCCCTAGGTCACTGTCACCACCACCAAGGCCTTCACCAAATGTGTTCCCTGGACTTTGGACTTCCCAGCCTCCAAAACTGTAAGCAATAAATTTCATTTTCTTAGAAGTTACCCAGGTCTGTGTATTTTGTTATTAGCAACAGAAACAGACTATTAATACATCCCAGAAAGGGGCTGTAGTGCTGCAGCTTCCACTTTCAGGTGATGCCTGCATATAGTGCAGAACAATCTAAAAGCCAGGCCCTAGTCTTCTCTTCCTCTCTCAACTGATCATAGGGTACTCCCCATGACACTGTAGGTGCAGGCTGGGAGAGAGAAGGCAGTGTAGCAGGAGTAGGAACCAAGAGCATTTGGGCTACTTTCTTATGTAACTTACTTGTGCCTTCATGACTAACTTGACCTAATCATGTGTGTATCACTTCCATTTGATGATGGAATGCCGCTATGCATGCCCAACTTTATGGCATGGTGGGTCAGATAACACCCAGTTCATAATAGGCAGCTCAGATTGCATGGTAACTTGGTGGCCCATGGTCAAGTGTTCAGTTTCTGCTAAGATCCAGTAGCAGGTCAAGAGCTGTCTCTCAAAAGGAGGATACTTACCTGTTGATGATGGCAAGGCCTTGCACCAGAATCCTAAAGGCCTGCATGTACTATTGGATCTGCTGGATTATATGGCTGAAGGGGCAGAGCAGCTTGCACAGCAGCCTGGACCTGTTGCAGAGCCTTCTCCTGTTCTGGGGCCCACTCAAAACTGGCAGCTTTTCAGGTCACTTGCTAAATGGACTGGAGTAACACACCCATATGAAGAATGGATTGCCTCCAAATAGGCCCACTAGGTGTTGTGCCTCTTTCTTGGTTGTAGGAGGGGCCAGATGCAACAACTTATCCTTCACTTTAAAAGATACCTTGACATAATCTACACCACTAGATCCCTAGAAATTTCACTGAGGTAAAAGGCCGCTGAATTTTAGTGGGACTTATTTTCTACCCTGTGACATGCAAATGTCTTACCATTAAGTCTAGAGTAGTTGCTTTTTATTATTATTAGGTCTGGTTAGTATAATGTCATCGATATAATGGTCCAGTGTGATATCTTGCAGAAGGGAAAGGCAATCAAGATCCCTAAGTACTAAATTATGATGTAGGGCTGGAGAGTTGATATATCCTTGAGGTGGGACAGTGAATGTGTATTGCTGACCTTGCTAGCTGAAAGCAAACTACTTCTGGTGGGCTTTGTGAAAAGATGTGGAGAAAAAGACATTTGCCAGATCAATAGCTGTATGCAAGGTATTAGGAGATGTGGTAATTTGCTGAAGCAAGAAAATCACATCTGGTACAGCAGCTGCAGTTGCAGTCACCATTTGTTTAAGTTTATGGTAATCCACAGCCATTCCTGTAAGATCCACTTGTCTTCTGCACAGGTCAAATAATAATTATTTATCAATTTTGTTCACTGCTGTAGAACAAGGAGCTAGGACAATGCCTGGCACATAGTACCCAGTAAATATTGTTAAATGAATGACTAGGAGTACTGCAATCAGTCATTAATTTGACTTTGGGCAAGTTACTTCTTTCTGTATCCTTTTCCTATTTTTAAAATGAGGTTGGATTGGGTCAGTGTTTTAGGCTTTTTCAAAACAGCAAAGACTTTGGGCCGGCCTGGTGGCGCACTGCTACAGTGCGCCACTTGGGAGCGCAGAGGCGCTCCCGCCGAGGG
>NW_007731190.1:19826-21348 GCF_000696425.1 Galeopterus variegatus
CCCGCTCACTGGCTGAGCGAGGGGCGGGAGCAACACCGAGGGCTGCGATCCCGTTGCCGGTCCGGTCCCGGCACGACACTGAGGGTTGCGATCCGTTGCCGGACACAAAAAAAAAAAAAAAAAAAGAAAAAAAAAAAAAAAAAAAACAGCAAAGACTTAAATGTATGTAATGTTCAGGTTCCTTGAAGGTTTTTATAAGAATTCAGCTGCTTAACAAAAAAGTTTAAAAACCACTGAGCTGGATAGAGTATCATCTAAGGTCCCTTTTGGTGCTATGATGATCACTTCTCATAATAATAATTATAAGTGGGGCCGCTGAGGGAAGCCTTCACGCAGGGGAGGCATTTGAATTGAGACTTGAAGGATGGCTGTTCAGTAGGCAGAGGTTGGGGATAGGATGGGAAATCAGGTAAGTGCTTTCCAAGCCCTAAGAACAGTACTAAGGAAGTCATACGGATAAGAATGGAGCAATTCAGGACGTTTTTAGTAAGGCCGTATGAGAGAGAGGGACAGAAAGACAGTAGGGAGAGAAGGGGAGTCAGGAAGATAGGGCTGGAAAAGTTAGAAGATTGAAGTCAGATTGTGAAAGCCTTGAATACCATGAAAAATAGTCTGGCTTTTTATTCTGTCTGTAGGAAATCAAAGTTGCTTATTTTGGTTCTTTTTTTGTTGGTTTTTTTGGCCATGAGTGATAATCACATCATTCTCAGAGTTGTCCTTTAGGAGTACCTCTCTAATAGCAGAGTGAAAGGTGAATTGAAAGTAGGCAGTTGATGGTAGGGAAAGTGACAGGAGGTTGTTGTGATATTATTTTTCTATGATATGATGCTTTTATCTGAAGAGTAGTAAAGGAGATTAGGTTTCACTCTAAATTCAGCATTAAAAATTAAAGGATTTCCTCAGCAACATTTAGAGATTATCGAATAGTAAGTTGACAGGTGTCCTTTTGAGTGGCTGCTGTGTGAAAAGCACTAACTACGTTAGGTGCTAAGGTGATACAGAAACAGCAGTGGTTCTCATAAGCCTGGGCTCCACCTACACTACTAAATCTGCTTCCCGGAATGATCATGTGTCTTCAAAAAGCTCCTCCAGGTGATTTTGAGGTGCATCCCTGGTTATAATCCACTGATGTAAAATATATTATATTGTTTTTAATATTGAATTTAATTATTATTATTTTTTGGCAACTGGCTGGTACAGGGATCTGAACCCTTGAACCTGGTGTTGTCAGCACCACACTGATAATTATGAGCGACACAATATCATGTCTATATGAAATGACTTGAGATTGCAATCAGCATATTACCTGGGATCATCATAAAGAATACAGTTGTACAATTCTTGGTTATTTTTAATGACAGAAGAATGAATAACATCCAAAGTAATACCTACAGGGGCCGGCCCGGTGGCGCACTGGATGGTGCGCCGCTTGGGAAGTGCGGCGGCGCTCCCGCCCGGGGGGTCGGATCCCACATACGGACCGGCTCCCGCCCACCGGCTGAGCGAGGGGGGGGGGCAACAC
>NW_007731190.1:22260-38720 GCF_000696425.1 Galeopterus variegatus
AAAAAAAAAAAAAAAAAAAAAAAAAAAAAAACCAAAGTAATACCTACAATAGAATCTTGTAACAGTAAATTACATGAATTCAGCTATATCAAATCACTGGGCCAAATCAAGTCTTTTTAAACATTTTGCAGTGTGTAGTGAAATCCTGATACATTGCAGTTTCCCTTCAGTGAACTGTTTTAGAAAAGTTATTCACTCATGTCGCTGAGTTTCTGCTGAGTTTTGATTCTGTCCTAGGTGATAGGAATATAGTAGTGAGCAAAACCAGACAAAGCTGTGGCTGTTTTTGACTTTGGTATGCCTTTTAAAACACATGGACACTTGTACGGGAGGCATGCTTCTTACAGATGAGTCCTAGGAAGCCGTCTGCCCAAGCAGGAAGGAAGTTTGGTTTAACAAAGCTAGTGATGAGAATTAATGTTTTTTCAGACCGGTCCGCTCACTGGTTGAGCGCGGTGCGGGCGCAACACTGAGGGTTGCGATCCCGTTGCTGGTTGCGGTACAGGCGCGACACCAAGGGTTGTGATTCCGTTACCGGTCACGAAAAAAGACAAAAAAAAAAGAATTAATGTTTTTTCATTTAAGCTCACATGTAGAAATTCTACGTTATGCACAGAACCTGGAATTATACTTTGAGAAGTGTTAACATCAACAAAATAAATTCAGCTTGATTGAAAGATTTCTAACACTGAATCTCAGTCTACTGAATTTTATTTTTAATTTACATAGTGGGGATTTGTCATTTTTAGTGGTTTGATCTTTTCTTCTTCCAACTCTGGTAATGATGGCATGTTAGCTCCTGACCTAGGGGGACAGACTCAAACCAAGCTGGTTTTTTTTAGCCCAAGTTTCCTAAATAAGAATATTAGACTGTTCTGTATTTTCATGTACTAGAAGTTTTTAAATTTGAGTTCAAGAAGAGATAACAGTAAAAGGAAAAAGTGAGTCCTAGCTTACACAGTAAATTCTTTTCATAAATTCTATTTTAAGGACTGGTTGGTTAGCTCAGTTGGTTAGAGTGCAGTGTTATAACCCCAAGGTTATAGGTTCAGTTCTCTGTACTGGCCAGCTGCTAAAAAAAAAAAAAAAAAAAAAAAAAAAAAATTCTGATTTAAAGGAAGAAATAAAGTGTCTTAACTTTAGTTGGCATTTAATAAATTCATTCAGTTGACCTAATCTTTCTCAGCTAATAGTTCAAATATAAATGTTGACAGTTCCATGGGCAGCCATGACAGTTTTATTTTAAGGTATATACTGACTCAATATATATCTAATTTTAGAATTAAACATACTCACAGTATGTAGGAGTACATACAAGTCTAAGTTGCCATATTTTATTTATGTTAAAGTTTAGAGATTTACTTAAGGTTTGTCATCCTTAAGTATTTAAAACTGGTTGCTTCTATTCTGAGTCATAATAATAATAACTGCTAATGTTTATCAAGTACTTACTAAGTGATCAGTACTGTTAAGCACTTCATATACATGAACTAGAGTTCTTTTTTAAAGTCAAGTTTATTGGGGTATAATTTATATACAGTACAGCTTGCCCTATTTAGTTTTACAGATCTATGAATTTTGACAACACACGCAAGTCATGTAACCAGTACTACAATCAAGATACAGAATATTCTTCATCACCCTAAATAGTTTCCTTGTTCTCCTTTGTAGTCAGTCACCTGGCTACCACTGATAGGATTTCTGTCCCTTTTGTTTTGTCTTTTCCAGAATTATATAAATGGAATCATATAGTACATGTTTTGAGTCTGGCTTATTTCATTCAGCCTTATGCTTTTAGATTTGTCCATGTTGTAGCATATAGCAGAAGTTCAGAAGTTGGTGTCTTTTTATTGCTGAGCAGCATTCCATTGTATGGATATAGCAAATGTGTTTATCTGTTCACCAACTGATGGACATCTGAGCTTCTAGTATTTGTCAATTATGAATAAAACTGCTATAAATATTTGCATAGAAGTTTTTTTATAGACATATGTCTTCACTTCTCTTGGGTAAAAATATCTAGAAATGGGATTACTGGATCATATAAGTGTATGTTTAACTTTATAAGACACAGCTAAACTGTTTTCCAAACTGGCTGTAGACCATTTTGCATTTTTATTAGCAGTGAGTGCACCATATCCTCTATATCCGCACTTGGTATTATCAGTGGTTTTGTTTTGTTTTGTTTTAGGCTGTACTAATGGTGTGTCGTGGTGTTGTGACTAATTTGCATTTTCCTATTGAGTACTGATGTTGAGATCTTTTCATGTGCCTTTTTGCCATCTGTATCTCTTCTTTGGTGAAGTGTCTGTTCAGATCTGAATAATTTAAAGATGAGGTTGTTTGTTACTTTTGAGTTGTGAAAGTGCTTTATATATTCTGGATAGAAGTATATAGACTTACTTTAATTCTCACAATAATTCTTTGCAGTGGGTACTGTTAGCCCAAATTAAGATAAAAAAGTCATGACATAGGATTGTTAAGTGATTACCCAAGATTACATAGCTAGGACTGGCTGGTTAGCTCAGTTGGTTAGAGTGTGGTGTTGATAACACCAGGGTCAAGGGTTTGGATCGCCATACTGGCCAGCTGCCAAAAAAAAAAGTTAGAGTTAATAGGTAGCAGAGCTGGGATTTGAACCCAAGTAGATTGACTGTAGAGCCTGTCACTTTAGATGTGGACATTGATTTTGGGGGGCTATGAATAGAACCAGGATCCAGTTCCTATAAGTGGCTAATAGGGACACCCCTAGACAAAGGTGCAATATATTGTAATAGCAACTTTGGAATCATCTCTTTAAAATAGCTATTTGTTTCTGTTAAAGAAGAGGGGTGATTACTTTTCCTGTAAGTCTCTTACATCACTTCTATATACTGGTGGCCAAGAATACTTATTTTATTTTATTTTATTATTTATTTATTTATTTTGTTTGTTTGTTTTTTAAATTTTTTTTTAAAAAGATGACCGGTAAGGGGATCTTAACCCTTTGACTTGGTGTTGTCAGCACCACGCTCACCCAGTGAGCGAACCGGCCATCCCTATATGGGATCCGAACCCATGGCCTTGGTGTTATCAGCACCGCACTCTCCCGAGTGAGCCACAGGCCGGCCCTAAGAATACTTATTTTAAATTATATTCCAAATATCTGCCATTGTGAAGTAATGAGGTGCCAAAGCTTTTCTTCTTCTTCTTCTTCTTTTTTTTTTTTTTGGTGGCTGGCCAGTATGGGAATTCGAACCCTTAAGCTTGGTGTCAGAAGCTTATCTCTTTATGTATCCATAATTCATTAAAAACTCACATACTTGATGTTATTCACTTTGTCTTTTGAAAACCTGTATTATACTAATGCTGACATTGAGACACAGTGTATAGTGATATACTTGACCTTACAGGATGGCTTCAGATCTGAGTACTTTTAAAGTTATGTTTATTTGTAGTTTTATAAAGGGTTTTTTTGCCTTCTGTTACTGTCAACTCATTTGTTTGCTCTGACATCAACCTTTTGCTACTTCCCTCTTTCACTCCTTATAATTTCTATTTCTTTTTTTTTTTTTTGTCTTTTTTCATGTCCGGCAACGGATCGCAACCCTCAGTGTCGTGCCCGTACCGGACCAGGACCAGCAACGGGATCGCAACCCTTGGTGTTGCGCCTGCACCTCGCTCAGCCAGTGAGCGGGAACCGGTCTGTATGTGGGATCCAAACCCTCGGCGGGAGCACCGCCGCGCTCCCAAGCGGCGCACTGTAGCAGTGCGCCACCAGGCCGGCCCTATAATTTCTATTTCTAATTAGCTAAAAGAAGATAATCAAATTATTAGGCTTACACTCATACTGTCTAAAATATGTTTAAGCTGGGAAGCGATTTTTGAGGGCTTTCCAGTGAGCGGTGAATCTTCCTCCTGTGCCTGCTCAGAGGACCTTGTTTTTTGGTGTTTGGTTTCTAAATAGTTATTCTGGATAAGTAAGCTAAAGTAAGCTTAATGTGACATTTGGCAGTAGAAAAAGTGATATATTTTTCTTTTTATCGTAGTTTTTTATTAACAGTTTGTTAAATCATAGAGATTATTTCAGTGAAAATATAAACCAAACAATGTTCAGTTGAATGGAATAAATAGGCATTTAATGAGCAGAAGTTGGTTCACAGTCATTACGTTTTGTATCTGTAAAGTTCCTAAGTCAATGACAGCTTGTCCTCTTATCTGTGCCTCTAGTAAGGCAGAATAATTACTCCCAAGTAATTAACTAAAGGGAGAAAATGTGCTAAATCCCATTTACTTTTATAAACTATTAGGATGAAGGCTGTCTGTTGAGTTGCACTTTATCATTTCAAGTGTTTTTGGAAGTCCTTAATGCTTTCAAGCCATTTTGATTAATTTAAGCTCTTAGAATAATAAATATTCACCTAGGGGCCAGGGCAAGTAGTCATGGTAATGTTTCAGTAGCTTGGGCACCTTGTCAGATGTATGGTTACTAGGAGAGCAGAGCTCCACTGGCCACAGTTGTTGGCCCCTTAGGTTGGCCATGTACAGTGCAATGGAGCTTGTAAAGGGGTGCCTGGCACGTGGCAAGCTTGTAATATACAGGAGAAATTTTGTTGGAAGGTAAAGGAAACTGTGGTATCATTTGGAAGTAGTAGAATTAAGAACTGTGATTGCATTGATAATTTTTTTAAAATATGGCTTTATCAAGCTTGCAGTTCTGTTTAGAATCATTTTGTTATGTTGGACTTTAAGTTCCCTTCTAACACTGAGATTTGTTTTTTTGTTTTTTGTTTTATTCTGTCAACCAGGTTAATTCACACTTACTTTTCCACTGAACTTTGAATTTTCTTGTGGATTTTATGTGTTTAGTGAACTTATAAATCTGTATTTGGTGTTGCAGTTTGCTAGCTTTGCTAGATTACATAGCAATATATCCATTTCATATAAGGGTTAATGAGTAGCCAGACTAGACTCACCAGCCCATTGTTACATTAAGAGCCACAAAGTTTGGTGTGTCCCTTCCATGCCCTCTCATATTTTTTTTCCTTTCATAGTTTTATTTATTGACATATTAAACTAGCTTTTAAAAATTGAGATTTTCTGTTTTAAAACATGCAGTTTTAAATTTTGCTTTCTTGTAGATTCTCATTTTATCTTATTGTTAATTTTAAATTATGGCAATTAACATGAGCTTAGTAATGGTTTAATCAAGGTAGATCTTGCTCCTTGGCTCTACTCCCTCCTTTCCCATACCTCTCCCCGGTTTTTACCTGTAGATTTGCATGTTTGACCTAGCAGAATAATTGGGTCCACAGCAACATGGGCGTGCCTCCCTTAGAAACACTTAGTTTCATGTATGACTCATAAGCCGAAGCACAGACACCACTTCCCCAATCTACAGGAGCCATTTTAACAGCATAAAACTTGCCGGATTACTTTTTATTTTCAGGCCCAAAGGACGATATCTAAAGAGAAAGAATATTTGAAGGTAACTTGTTATGGGTCTGTGTGTTTGCTTCTGGCTGTTTCTTAAGCTGATAAACGGAGGTGGTTCTTACCTGTTGAAGAACATGGCTGAATGTGTTCTTTAACTCTCTGATAAAATGTGTGTAGTCAGTCACATGCCTGATTGCATTTATCTACAAGGGAGAAACAAAGCATTCAAATTCTGGAAAGTTTTAGGTCTGCTTGGTAAAGGATTTTTTATATTTTGTGTGATTGATATTTTTTTCCTTGTGTGATTTGAGAATAAAGAGGTTTCTTTTGTTTTTGTTTTTTATACCACAAAGCAAACTAGGTCAAACTTTAATTTTAAAAATCTAATTGTATTTGTGGGGGGTAGCTGGGAAGTTACAATTAAGTAAATTATATTATTCATGTGTGATATGGATGTTAAAAAAAATTCAGGGGCAATGGCATTTTAGTTAAGGGTAAAGTTTTGGGACAGTTCAGTCATAGGTATTGCTCATTGACCATTCTATCCTTTCCTTTTATTTTCTCCTCTCTCTTTTTAAGTTAATGAAATTATACAAGACATTTCATTTTGAAAACTAAATAAAGTTTATGTAAAATGGAATGGTTATTTAGATAACAAGTAAAACTGAATATTAAATAGGAAGAAAGACTACAATGATTCATTTACTATTAGAAACAAAAATGAAGCTTTAAAATTCACACTGGAAACTTGTTCTGAGCAACAACCTTAGAAACAAAGCTGTTTTCTAAGGAAATGTGTAGTATTTCAATTTTGTGTAAAAAGGAAAGATAAAGAGTATTGGCCTTCCTTCTATACTACTGTTCTTAAAATTTGCTTGTTTCAAATAAAAAAGTTAAAAACATTTTGTAAATGAAAAGATTGCTCAGTCTTTTCCTGAAATATGTCATTATTGAAATTGTGAAATTTGGCTGGCAAGTGTACATTCTGGTCTGCCTTGTTCTAGGTACTCTGAAAAGCCAAGTGCAGTAGTATTTTACTTCTGAAACATATTTATGGAACTAAAATTTGAATGAGAGAAAATTTGAATATACAATGGTGAGGAAGAAAGTTTTTGGAAATAAAACTTACCAATCACTTATTATTGACCAAAATGATATTTAGCTAGTTCTTTGAGAATTCGCTCTTATTAACTAAGTGCTTGAAGGCCTATCAGATAAAAGTGAAGATAGAAAGGCAGACAGTTATTATTTTTTACTCTTTCGAAAGTATTGTTGATATTAGCAGATTGCAATTTTGTGATCTTACATGAAAGACACAGCAGACATTTTACCATGGCTTACTCTGAGCCATTTGCTATCATCTTTGTTTGCATATTGCTGGTTTAGTCAGCCTTTGAGTAAGCAAAGGCTGTATTTACTTCTAGTCTGGTCTGTGTGAAAAATCTAATGAAACCTTTTTTCTTTTTTTAGTTTTTAAAGGCCAGTGATCCATAAGAAAAAAATCAATAGACACAAATAAGCAACATAATTAAAATTTTATTTACTAAAGAGAAATAGAAGAATTTGGTTTCTTAATATTAAGATGCTGGTGCAATTTAAATAAAATTGATACTGGTCATATATTTCAGTTTCTTATTATGTGATAAAGACTGAAGTGGGGTTAAAGGAGAAGAGAGAAAAAAAAAAGAAAGAAAGAAAGCAGGGAAGCGGGGGATGGCCAGAAAGACTTATTAAGTACTCCCCTTCCCACTTTTTCCCTTCTATAAGGTTGAATGTAAACTTAAGTCACTTTAAGTTTACATTTTTAAATAACTTTAAGCACTAAAGTTATTTAAGTCAGTGATTCTGACTTAAATAACTTTAGTGCTTAGAGAGATTAAAGATTGTCCAACTGCCTCACTTTTACAGATGAAGAAATAGCCCAAATAGGTCCTGTGACTTGCCCGAGGTCATGCTGTGCTTAATGGCCAGGCTTCCAGTTTGGAGCTGCACATACTAGTCCACGGCAACAAATGCTTCGTTTGAAATGGGCTGTGTTTTCTTAAGAATAAATAAAACCTTAATTAAGTTATTTGGTAATAATTTCGGCAATGAAATGCAACTCAATGGATTCAACCAATGACTCTGAAAACTTGTCCAAGTTACTTTCCTTTTATGTATGTATGTATGTATGTATGTCCGTCCTTTTTGAGACCGGCCGCACTGCGCTCACTTTCACTGAGCACTGTGAGCGCGGTGGTCATCCCTATATAGGATCCGAACCCGTGGCGGGAGTGCTGCTGCGCTCCCAGCGCCGCACACTCCCGAGTGCACCAGGGCTCGGCCCCAAGTTACTTTCCTTTTTCATCAGAGGGAAGATGATGCATTTGTTCAATTTCTACAATAGCTTTTTTTCACTGTTAGAATTATTTGGTTGTTGAAGCATTGTTTGTGACATTGTTTATTTAAGATGCTCCTAGATGAAAGTACAAGGAGTTGGGAATACAATTTGAATTTCTGAGTACAAAGACACATTTATTTCTGCTTCAATTTTACATCATATTCTTTTAGGAGGGCAGATACTATTTAATATACTTTGTTCTACTAAAGTGTGTGTGTGTGTGTGTGTGTGTGTGTGTGTAAAACTTTGCATTTGAGTTTACAAAGTCTAGAGGTCTCTAAGCTTTAATATTACACTTACCCTAAACTTACCCTTTCCATAATTAGTAATCTCATTCCATTTGTCGTTGTCAAACTTTCTCTCCTTCTCCGAGAGGAATACTATTATAATTATCTGGGGAGTACAAAATCTTTGTCTATTAACTTTTTTTCATGTGTTTTTTTGGGGTGCTTGGAAACTTACTTTAGATCTCTTTGTTCGTTAGGTATGAAGTTCGGATTTTTCTTTTTTTAGTTACTTTGCATATAACTGTTGAATCTCCTAAATTTGAGTGTCCTGATCCAGTACAATATCAGATCCTCCACAGTATGGCTATGACTGTCCCAAACAATGACCAGCACAAAAGCTAGAAACATGGGCTCTAGCTTCACAAACTTAAATTCTTGTTGGCTTGGTAACATAGCTTAAATAAGTAAAGAATGGAACCAAATCACTGACTGGTTAAATTCAGGTTCAGACTGCCTAGAGATGAATGATGACTGAAAAAATAGTCAGGAAAATTTATCTTCAAGGAATTATGGGCATGAAAGAATGAATAGCATTTACCTAGTTAAGAAGAGCGTCCTTACCAGTAAGAATGAGAATATAAAGTCTGTGAGATCAGATATTTTATTCTATTTTTCTGTGTTTTTCACCTTTTTGTGGGAGGAAGCGGGTTGCTGGCTGGTGCTGGGATCCAAACCCTTGGTGCTGTAACACCGTCCTCTAACCAGCTGAGCAGATGGACTAGCCCCCTTTTCAACTTTTGATAAGTACTAAGCACATACAAGTAGGCAGGTGTTGTTTGCTGCATTAAACCCTTAGCTACTCTTTGTTGACATCTTATGTGACAAATTCAGTTGGCTGTGTCCTGCTAAAGTTGAGATTGGCAAATCTTTAAAAGTCATGTGGCCTTCAGCTCATTGTCTTCTGTCTGCACATTGTATGTAGCCATTCAAAGAAAAAAGGAACATCTAACTGTTGATGTACCTTTAAAGCAGTAATTGTTAACCTGTGTTGTAACAAAGAATCACCCAGCTTCAACTCAGAGATTATGATTTATTCTGACTAAAGGTTTGGTTTAGCAATCAGCATTTTTACTAAGTACCCTAGATTATTGTTATGGGGGTGCTTATAGGCCACACTTTGAGAAAGACTTTACTGGTTTAAGGTTATGAAGAGCAATTCATTGGTATTTAGCATTTTAATATTTGATTTTTTAAGCAGCAGTGATACTTTGAAGCCTTAGTAAGGAAGGAAAGTAACTAGGGTACTTTATTATCAGTGTTAAAATCTATTTAGCCTCCTCTCCCTATCCCAGTTTTTCCTTTATTTCATTTTTTTGCTGTGCTATGTGCCATTCAACAGTGTGGCTCTTCCTCTTTCCTTTTCTCTCATTCTGCTCCCCCACCCCAAACCCACTGCCATATTGACCGCAATATGTACTTTAAATAATTTTTGTTTTTTGATGTAATTAGCCTATTCTTTACCTCTCAGTGAACTCTAACAGTGTTAGTTTTTTTAGTCCCAATTGATGCTTCATGGATTCTCTCTCTATCCTCCTATCCTTGGGGCTCTGGGAAAAACATTCCCTTACTGATTTAGGGTGGCATTTACAATCTTTTGAAAATCCTTCTCTCTTGAGAAATAAACTTATTTGTAATTGTTTGAGTCTGGGAGGAAGTAATTTTTTTTTTTTTAAACCATGTGATGTTTGGATATGATTTTTGAAGCTTCTTTGGACTTTTCACTGCATCACTGATTGCATATTTGTAGGCTTTGCCTAACATTACATCCCATCTAATAGGACATAATTAGGCATTCACTTACTTACTCTTGTGTGCATGGGAAGAAGAATCCCATCAATTGAATTTTCTGAAAATAATCTATGCTCCCATCACTTAACAGAATATTTTGCTCCTTTATTTAGGAGCTGCTTCATATAATTGGTGGAAATTAAATTAGTAATGTTACTTTGAGTCCACTCAAGTGATTAGGGCAGTTTTCAACTCTCTGAGCAATCTCATTCTTTCATTATTATGGAGACCTTACTAAAGAGAAAGTTTTTTGTGTCTTGTCAGATGAGCTGTATACTATAGTTAAAAGTAGCTGTTGAGCTGTACTAAAAATGTCATTTCCAGTAATGGTTCTAGGCCCCTCCCCCCACCTCCCGCCTCTACAAGAAAAATAACTCATTGTGCTATTTTCTTTGTCGGAAGAGAGGGAGAAATTATGTAGTTGAGCTTTGGATGTACAAATTTCTGTGCAGAAATGTTTTGATCCCTTCTCTTACAGGTATAATAACACTATCATCCTCATAGTAAGAGACCTCTTTGTAAATTTCTCTTTTCACTTTCGTTCTTTTTCCCTTATAAGAATTCACAACTCTTCTTTAATTTGCCCTTTAATTGCTGAGTAGTAGGGTATCAGCTCTTTTTTTATTTCCATATCTTGTAGCCTGAGATTAATTGCTAGCATCAAAAAATATGAATACCGGGCTGGTCTATTTGCTCACTTGGGAGAGCATGATGCTGGTAATACCAGGGTCACAGGTTTGGATCTTCAAACCAGCCAGCCGCCAACAAACAAAAAAAAATATCTACTTAAAAAAAAAAGAAAAACAAACAAAAAAATGAATGCCTTCTATAGTTTGTATGAAGATTGGTTTTTTGTTTTGTTTTGTTTTGGGTGGCTGGCCAGTATAGGAGAATCTGAACCCATGACCTTGGTGTTAGATGGCTGAGCTCTAACCAACTGAGCTAACCAGCCCTGGTTTAACAATTTTTATATTAAAAAGTTATCAAAGTGATATGCACATTGTTTAAAATCTAATAGAATAGAAGGATCTGTAATGAAAAGCAGCCTCTCTCCTCTACCCCTTCTTACTCTCAGTTCTGCTGGCCAAAGGCAACCACTTTACTTAGAGTTGTTTTTATTTTATTTTATTTTTTTAATTTGTGTTTTCTTTGGATCTGTCCTTGTCTTGTCTTGTCCCTGTAAATTAAAAACTCTTCAAAGTAGTATGAACCATATGACTTTATTTGATGAATTATCTATATTAGTCATATAGTGGTCATTGTGTTTGTGCAAAGTTTTACAATTTAAAAAATCTACATATAATTAAAGAAAACTGGTTATTTTCTGGGTTTAGAAAACAGTCCTATAAACAGTAAAACTGAAATTTTATAGTAAAACTATAAAAATGAAGTGTTGATTTCATAACTTACTTTATGTACATCTTATTTTTTATATGAAAATATTAAATGGAAGTTTAGTGTTGTAATGGGGCAATTCATTATCTTTTTTTTCTTAAGATTGAAATATGCCTGTAGGAGAATGTATAAAACATATACAGCTTAAGGGCTGGCCTGTGGCTCACTTGGGAGAGTGTGGTGCTGATAACACCAAGGTCAAGGGTTTGGATCTCTGTATTGGCCAGCCATCAAGAAAATAAAAACAAAAAACTGTTATCCTGACTTTTATGATAATCATTTCTTTATAGTTTTACCCTTTTGAACTTTATGTAAATAGAGTCACACAATATATATTCTGTAGTGACTTGTTTCTTTCATTCAATTCTTTTTTTTTGTCCTTTTTGAGACTGGCTGCACCGCGCTCAGCCAGTGAGCGCTGTGAGTGCACCGGTCATCCCTATATAGGATCCGAACCTGCGGCGGGAGTGCTGCTGCGCTCCCAGCGCTGCACTCTCCCGAGTGTGCCACAGGCTCGGCCCCTTTCATTCAATTCTATGAGATTTATTTTAGTTAATTTTCATCACAGTATAGTATTCCATTGTTTCTTTGTACAGGAATATATTTATTCCTTCTTGTTGATGGCATTAGATTATTTCCAGTTTGGGAACATTCTTGCACATGATTCCTGGAACATATGTGCAAGAGTTCTCAAGGGCAGTATTCTCACATTAAGGTATATGAAGACTTTGCAAAGAGTATGGAGAGAATGGATAGTTTAAGATATAATTTAGAGTTCTTCGTTATCTTTCCTAGGAACAAATGCCTGCCATTGATGCCATCTTACCCATTCAGAATCTTATCCCAGCTGTATTGCCCTGGGATGTAAAATCATTCAAGATCCTAAACAGATGGGCAATTGGTGCATTTTGGAGTAAGATGTAGACATCAGTATATTTGACACTTAAACAATAAACAGTTCAGTGTACTTGTCGTTTCAAATGAACTAGATTTCAAACATAATTTTGAATAAAAAGTTGTTCATAGAATAGATACAATATAGACCCAATTATGTATATAAAAGCAATACTATTGTTATATATGTACTAAAGGTATAAAAATATGGACAGGTAGGGGAGACATCAATTTTAGAATAGTCAGAAGAGGGATATGATGAGATTGCAGAGAGATGTATACGAGGCTTTGACTATAGATGACCCCTCCTTTTTTTTCTTCTTAAAAACCTGAAACAAATTATGGTGAAATATATTCTTTTCCTCTTTGGGTGAACTATTTCATAATAAATTTTGGTATATAAGGAGTAGTTCATTTTTGTCCCACATTTACAAATAACTTCAGAAATAGTTTTTACTCAACTAGGAGTAGAAATTAACTTTTTAAAAAAGTGGTAAATAAACTTTGCATTCATAAAATGTTAACTGCCTATTTCAATGAAGAGGATTGACTAGATTCAGAATTAAGTCATATGAGACTGTGTGTCTATCCCGTATAACTTAGAAGATTGTTCTAGGTGTGCATCTGATGGATAAATGATCATTTGCAGTTAAGATCCATTAATTAATTGGAGCTCTGGTTTGCTAGAAGTAATTTAGTTAGGTTTAGTCTTTTGAATTATCCCACATTCAAGTATTCTTTAAAAACATTTCAAAACAAAAAGATTCATAAAATACAATTAATAGAGTATTAATTAACACTGATGAACTTTAAGTAGCTAATACTGTTATATCTGACCAGATTTATTGGCATAATCAGTATTTCATGTTGCTTCCTGATCAGTAATTCATGTAGTTTCCTTAAAATTCTTACTGTAATGATAGCAATTTCTGCATCTTGAGTGATTTTTTGTGTGGTGGTTGTTATAAACTTGACGTGGACTCTTTAGTTAAGACTTCCAAAATTTATCAGTTTAAATGTGAGAATTGCTATAAAAAGTGAAAACATAGATCTTAATTCAGGTTTTTACCTTGATCATCATCTCTTGGCTCTCTTTTCTGAAATATTTCCCACAGTGTATGTATAAGTGGTGGCAGGGACAAAGAAGAACAAATGGTAGTAGAAGTCATAGTATTTTACAGTTGGAAGGGTTCCTACAAAGTCATGTACTTTAGGGGTCTCTCAAATGTTTTGGTTATGTATCTTTTTACCTATGTAATTTATTCATTCAACAATTATTTATTGTCTGTTAGACATTGTTTTTGATGCTGTGGGATTTAGCAGTGAACAAAACATAAAAAATTTATTCATAAATTATAGACATATATTGTACTAATTTTTATTTTAAAATGTATTATAATATGCATGAAGATTAGAGAAAATTACTGATAAACTAGATTAGTGGTTTTCATAGTGTTCCATATGATCTACTGTGGGTGAGGAAACCATACTAGAATTTATATTTAATAGCTTTATTTTACCAGGGAACAAAATGTATCCCAGAGACTGTTCTTTTCAATATACCGTTCTGAGAAAAGAGTCCTTTAAAGGATATATAATACTTGTACAGAACTTGTATATTGATAAATATGACGCATGCAAACAGAAGCTCTTTGTGCTTCTCAATAATATTTCTAAGAGTATATATAAAGGGATCTCAACACTAAAAAGTTTAAGAACTGACGTACTATTTTAACCAGTAGTTTAAAAATCATTCTTACAGCTAAATCTTTGTTCCCATTCTTAAATTTTACTTAGGAAAGTGTAGTTAAGTAATTTGCCCAAGATTGTCTAGTTTAATAGATCATTATTTACTTTTAGCATGTGATTTAGTCTGTTTTCATATTGAAAATCAAGCAGAGCTCTCTGGGCTCAGGCCTAGTTCACCGCGTGGTGACTAAATGCACCAAGAAGGTTGGAATCGTTGGTAAATACGGGACATGCTATGGTTCCTCTCTGCGGAAAATGGTGAAGAAAATTGAAATCAGCCAGCGTGCCAAGTACACTTGTTCCTTTTGTGGCAAAACCAAGATGAAGAGATGAGCAGTGGGGATCTGGCACTGTGGTTCCTACGTGAAGATAATAGCTGGGGGTGCCTGGACCTACAACACCACTTCTGTTATCATAGCAAAGTCTGCCATCAGAAGACTGAAGGAATTGAAAGACCAGTAGATGCTCTACCATTTGAGACCTCACTAGCCTATAATAAATGAGTTAATTTATGTAAAAAAAAAAGAAAAAAAGAAAAAGAAAGAAAAAAGAAAGCAGAGTTTTACATTATTAAATTGAAAAGTTAAAAAAAAATCACAAGTTTTCTAAACCAGACTAGAATAAAAGAATTAGTTTGAAGTTTTTTCTCAAAAGAGGAAAATCATAGACTATCATCTTTATCCTTTATTTATTTGTGCCCCTCCCACTATGTTTCCACAAGGAAGAGCCAGTTCATTAAAGTTGGGGAACATGTTAAATTAGTGTATTTTAAATTAAAATATTAAACTTTCTAGTAAAGGAATATAAATTAAAATGAGTTAGCATTTTTTTTTTTTTTTTGCCAGTCATATTGACAATAACGTATTGTGGGTTGTTGAAAATTACATTATATGTACATGCATGTATTCTGTTGATAGCAGTGTAAGCTGAAACAGCTTTCTGCAGGGAAATTGGAATTATATCAAATGTTTTGAAACTGTACATAACCTTTTGATATAGTAATCCCATTTCTGGGAATCTATCTTAAAGAAAATTTAAAGATGGAAACAAAGATTTAGCTTTAAGGTTATGTGAACCACTGGTTGTAATAGTGTAGCAGTTCTCAGACTTTATGCTCTTTATATCTTTTTTATACTCTTAATTATTGAGGGTCTTGAAGAATTTTTGTTCATGGGGGTTACATTTATCATTATTTACCAGTATTAGAAATTAAAGCAGAAAGTTGAAGAATATTAATATATTTATTTATTAAAAAACAATAAGCCCATTGCATGTTAACAATTATTTTTATAAGGCAAATATGTTTTTCAAAATAAATACTGAGAAGAGTGCAAATCTTTTTAATTTTTGACTTTACAGAAGACAGCTATATTCTCATACCTGCTTCCGCATAAATCTATTGCAACGTGTTGCTTTGGTTGAAGAATGTGAAGAAAATTTAGCTTCACAGAGATGACTAGCTACAAAAAGAAGTACTTTAGCAGCTACTTCAGATAATTGTGGATAGTCTTTGATACTACACCAAAACTCAACAGCAAATACTAGTTTTTTAAAGGTTAGTACAGTGGTACTCTGAAACCCTATCAATGAACTTCTTGTCCTCTGTAACATTAGGGCCGACCCCGTGGCTCACTCAGGAGAGTGTGGCACTGGTAGCACTGAGGCTGCGGGTTCGGATCCTATATAGAGGTGGCTGGCGTGCTCACCTGCTGAGTGTGGGGCAGACGAAACCGAGCCGAGGGTTGCAATCCCCTTACCTACAAAAAAAACCAACCAAACAAAAAAAAAACAAACCAACATTTACCTAAATAAGGTAATTCATTGGTCATTTGGGTATTCCACATGTTGACATAATGTCAAAAAAAAATCCACACTGATTTCATCAGAAAAATTTTTAAGTATTGGAAAGCCAGCAAACTCAAAGTGATGGTTACAGGTTTTCCAAAGTTCTAATTTTCAGTTGAAAACTCATTATTTTATCATTGGTGACAAATGCTGTCAGTTGTTTTCCTTGAAGTGATGGGCTTGCTTTGTTCAATTTTGGGAAAATTTCTGCCAAATATTCAATTCTGAATAATAATTAGTTCTTTAAAGTGAAAATAGTGTTCCATGAAAGAAACAGCTAGCTTAGCTCACAACTCAAACAATAATAATGTTTTTCCTCAAGACAGCCATTCTATTTCTGTATATTGCCAAAGTACTTTATGAATACGTCTCATCTTGTTGCTTAGAATATTAAAAAGACATGTTTTTAATGGTTGAGACTTAAGAAAATAGTTTTTATTCTTCAGCTAGTACATTCTTAAGTGAAACTGCCTTTTTAAAACATGAGTATCTGGTGATAATGAATACCACTTGTATAGTTTGGTGGCACAGCCTTGGTTTATGTTAAGACACTACCAGTTTCATCTACCTTTGCTTTTGCATCATCAGTACAAATGTTAACACAGTGAAAAAAGGTAAATAATACTTTGGGCCGGCCTATGGCTCACTTGGGATAGTGTGGTGCTGATAACACCAAGGCCATGGGTTCGGATCCCTATATAGGGATG
>NW_007731190.1:39462-49427 GCF_000696425.1 Galeopterus variegatus
ACTCACTTGGGATAGTGTGGTACTGATAACACCAAGGCCATGGGTTCGGATCCCTATATAGGGATGGTTGGTAAGCTCACTTGGGAGGGTGTGGTGCTGACAACACCAAGTTAAGGGTTAAGATCCCCTTACCAGTCACCTTTAAAAAAAAAAAAAAAAAGTAAATAATACCTTTGTGTTATTATGAAAATAGTTCTTACCTCATAAGCCCCCTGAAATGGTTTCAAGATGGGTCTGAGGATTACATTTTGAGAATCACTATAATATTGCAACATTGGAAATAATTCAAATGTCCAAAAATTAAGAATTACTTAAATAAATGATGGTATATCCATACACACAGTTATGTGGCAGAAATATAACTTTATTAAAGTTTATGTTAAATATAAGCTTATGATACAGTATTTTTCTATTTTGGGGGTTTCTCTAATGAGGAAATCAACATTTTTCAAAGAAAGTGAACGTGTTGGTTCTGACCCTCAATACTTGTATTTAGTTGGTGACTTTGTGATTAAAAAAGGGAAGTTGAAAGGCAGAAGAACGCATTTACTGGCTTCTCTACTAGTCTAAGGGGTTTCTGAATAGTAACTTTAATTTTCACAGTAAAAGGAATTGGCAGTGGTATCAAATCATTTTTATATAGTTCATAGTAAGAGGTAGAATTTACTTTCAAATTAACTTCACATAGACTCAATTCCTCATTAGATATATTCTGATTTACATTTTCCTATTGTGTTCTTCTTAATTGAAAGAACTTTGAGTTGATGTATATCATTTAGCTTCAGACTGATTTAAAGAAGTGATTTTTAAGCAGGTTAGAAAGAGACTGTTGGGTTTAGACCCTTGAGCTTCTTGTTAAGACCTCCGCACATAACATTGCTAACGTGTATTATCTATATTCTGCAGAAGGTCAGAGCACTTTTTGTGAGAGGCAGCATTGAAGGTGGGCTGCTTTGTGCATCTGAGACATTTTTCTTTGTTATAATGGAAACCTTATAATCATGACTTCTCTTTAGTAAGGCTTAATATTTTTCTAAGTGCTAGTAAGTTCCAGGGGATGTTTAATTTATAAAATTAATAGACTTTTCAAATAGTCATTGTGCTTATTCAAAAAAAATTTTTAGACTTGTTAAAGTGTACTAGAAGAATACGTACAGTATACTATTTTATATAAAGTTTTAAAATATACTACACAAAACATATATAAGTAAAAAGAAATAATATGAAGATTTTAGATTTGAATATGTTAATATTGCATGTGTTTTGTTTGAGGGGCAACTTAAAACAGTTTGTATTTAGGAATAAGATATGTTGTGTAAAACATTTCATTTGAAATGTTTTATGGTGTGAACATTCTAAGCTGTACGTTATATTTGATCCTTTGATCTATGGATCAGAGACAAACTTGTACATTGTTATAGGATAGTTTACAACCTATTAGTTTTAGGCATAACCTGAAAGGAAGGTGTAATACTCATTTGCCTTTGGTGGAATGAACCAGTTGAACGCCATTGTTAGCGTATTTGACTGTTGGGTAGGTGATGGCCACTAGGTTCTGTGCAGCTGTTCTGTGTGAGACTTTTCCCACCATTTGGGGTTATTCCACCAAGCATCAGAGCCAGAGGCTGGGGAAAGGGAGATAGGGGGGAAGGAAATGGTTAAAGTTCTTCTTCCTCCAGGGTTCAGGAAACACTTATTTCTTATTCCCTAGATATCAGGGACAGCTGAGCTTAATTTACAAGTAAGAGCAGAAATATACTAAATATATGCTAGGAAGGCTCTAATAAATCTTAGACTCTTGAAAAGAATGAGCCAGATCTAGCTAGATCCTTCCATTTGAAAAATATTGGATAAAAATGAAATTGTTTTTCCAAGCCACTCATTTAAGAACTATTACTTTAGGGGCATATAGTGCCACGCTTAAAGCTGATTATTAAGTGTATGTTAAGTTTTATTTAAGAAAGAGGGGTCACTGGAAGCTCAAAAGAGGCTTATGTGCAGTAAGATATGGAGAATCATTTTGGACATTGACCTAGAATGGAATAGCACTAAAGCCTGGTGAAATTGTAGCTGTGGTAGCTTATTATACTGATAGCTCAGGTAAGAATTGTCCAGTATGAATGGAGAAGATAGCTTGCATTTTGCTCAAGTTTATACCAAATATGAGGCATATGCGTGATGAATTGAGGTCATTCTTAAGCATTATTAGTTTCAGAGGCAGCTAGGCATGATAAAAAGTGAGCATCTCTGTTTTAGTTATGATTAATTGGAAGTTTGCTTAAAATGACTTGAAGCAGGCAGGATTCACCTATTGAGAATAGAGTTTTATTTGGTTGTGTGTAGTTTGTTGAATATATATGAGTAAATAACGTGAGCCAAGTTTGGGTATATAGGGAAATGAGCAAGGAAGTAGTGATAGTTTGATTCGGGGGGACACAAATTATACATAATCTGGGAAAGAGTGCTGATAAGAAGCCATGGTAAAAGTGACCACTGATAAAAGAGGCATGCTATAGGTCCTGCTTTGTTGAGAGTCAGTTGTGTGAAGGTTTGTTTTGTTAATTATTATTTTTTGATAGGTAAAGGCAGAGGTGGGGAGGGGGTCGTATATCAAGGTGGTCAAGTGTTACTCATAAAACCAATTGGGTAAAATAGTCTGAAGCCTTGTTCTATTGTTCCAACACTTGATTTTTTACTGTCATTGTGGTTTTCAAATCTTAATTTGTTTGGCTTTCACTCCTAAATACTTCTTCAAAAGACTATAATAAAGAGTCTTTGTGTGCATATTAAATCTTAGATCTCAACACCAAAATGCTTTTTTATTGGCTCTGTTTTCATAAACACTCTTTACCATTCGTATGTTATGTTTCTGATACCATACTTTGATATATTTTCACATTCTATTGGACTATTTATAAAACAAGACATAAAGATATAGCAGAGAAGGCAGGAAATAGTTGATGTTTGTGTGTCATATCTTACTCTCTGCTTCCTGTCAGTTAAACCACGATGAGAGGAACAGAGACACAGATGTACAATTGCTGCCTTAATTTCCCTTGGGGGAGACCAGTTCAGCATAAAGCTTCTTTCATTAAACTTTTGTCATTTGTTGATTTAGGGAAATTGTAGGCTTGTTTTTTATTATTTGAGTTGTATGGATTACCTGGTGGCAACTAGATATGTGATACAGGACCTGAATGGAAAGTATAACTTTCGTATATTCAAAAGGTGTTTACTTTTGTGACATTTTTATAAGCTATGAAAGACTGGCATTCAAATTTGTGTATATCTGGAATAAATTAACTATGAAATGATAAGCTAATATTTTGATCTTAACATTTTAGTATCTGTCATTAATTTATTTTTACATATTGGTATATCAGTATTCTTTAAAACTTTTAAAGCATTTTATGGTTTACAAAGGAAATTCTTATTAGGTACATCTTTAAGATGAAAGATGAAATGGAAGGACATAGAGGTTGACGTAGTCAAGAAAATACAGTTAGTGGATGACAGAACTAATACTTGAATGCAGGTCCTCTGATGCTAGATCCTGTGTCCTGTTAGGGAAAAGTTTGCTTTCATTAAATTACTACCGTACTTATTTCTCAGTGATTTAAACTTTTAGAGTTACCGTTGCCCATTCTACCTAGAATGCACCCCAACCTTCCTCTCACATTCTCTCTACTTATAAAAAATAGATGCTACATATCCCTAAAGAAGTAGCTCACGTATCACTTCCTTGTCAAGTTTTGTCAGGTTCTCACAGGTATTTATCTTTTTTTACTCTTTCATCACTTGGTTGACTTATTTACATTGTTTTGATATTTTTTTCTTCAGGCAACGAACTACTTAAGGACGTGGATATATCTTGTCTTTCTTTTTATGCCTAGCACCTAGCATAAGATAGATTTTATAAGTACTTGTTGGAGGTATAAATGTGTGCCTGGTATTTCTTTTCTTCATTTTGGAATCAGTAAGCTGATTAAAGAACTATAATGTGGCTTTTTTCTACCAGTTGCCTTTATGGCTTATTTTTAAGAAATAATTTTATTATAAGGTTTCTTTCCTGTGTGAACCCTCCTCCCCCGTTTGTTTTTGCTATTTCTGGAAATCAAATATCTTAGTGAAATTATTAGTATTTCCATTCCTAGTTAAAAGTGATTATGTATTGGCCCACTAAAAAATTTAGCTGAGAATAGCTCAGTTTGATTAATGAGCATAAAAAAAATCTTTTACTTTAGGCTTTAGATTAATCTGAAAAAAAATGTCTGGCTCTTCATTATAGTCCTGATCTCTCCACTGAATGGAAGGAATAATTCCCTTTACCTCTTTTTGTTTCTCCCTGTTATTTTCTGTTGCCTCAGTGATTTTTGACTTGTAAAATGTAGTCTTACTGTCAACACAGCAAGAATTTTCACAAGTAAGACTTTAGCTTATATCTGCCTATTCTAGGAATGTGTTATAAAATTCATGTATTAACAGTTTTTCCTGCTGAAAATTGATATGAAGGTTACTGTCTTTTTTAAAAAAATCATTAAAATGATAAAAAAGTCAAGTCTGAGTATTTAAATCTGCTTTTTAAAGATTGAAGGAAAAATTATGAATCTGTATGAGTTTAACTTTTAAGGAGTTTCAGAAGAACTCACCAGTAGTTCTTTTGTTTATTAAAACTTGATTTAGCCTAGACTTGTAAAAAATAGTTTATAGGGTTGTAGTGTCCTCTTACATGTGGGACCTCCTTTTTTGCACTATTTGTTGTGGGTGTTAGTTTATTTCTGTGTTTGAATCAAAAAATACATGTATGTATGTCATTTTGAGGATGGTAGTGAAGCCCTGCTCGCCATCAGTTGGGAAGCAAGTACATCATGTGAAATTCTATAACATCGTAAAACAAACATGTGAGAACACTAATCTTGATGTTAGTGAAGAATTTAATGAATTCAATGAAGAATTTTAGTAAGTAAATATTTTTTATTAGCAAAAGAAAGTGTGCTTTGATCTTGTGGCCTAATCTGACTTTTAACACACAATGTACTCTTAGTATTCTATGTTCATTAATAAAGAACATATAGAAAAATTTATTATATAACTCCTTTGTTTTCAAGTACCTTATCTTAAGAGATAGGATGCACTGAATGATTACTGAATAGCATGGAGAATGAGCTTTGTACCTACTTCTATAGTGTGTGTATTATTGTGATTTGTATCTGTATTAGTTGATAGATTGTGAGCACCCATAGGGAAAGTCTTTCTTAGCTGCTTTTCTACCCTTCTCCTCTGCCCACCAGTGTCTGGCAGATAGGCTCTTAATGAGTATTTGCTGAATAAATAAAAGTATATAGAAGGTACTGATATAATTTTTGAGGGCCATCTGGCATATAGGAAAAGGCAATATGGGAAAAATTTTCTCTTTTTCCTCAAGGTTTGCAAAAAGGGGATTTTAAAAGGATCTCAGTATATATATATATATATATATATATATTTTTTATTTTTTTCCTTTTTGTCTTTTTTCGTGACCGGCAATGGATCGCAACCCTCAGTGTCGCGCCCGTACTGGACTGGGACCGGCAACGGGATCGCAACCCTCGGTGTTGCTCCCGCACCTCGCTCAGCCAGTGAGCGGCCGTTCTGTATGTGGGATCCGAACCCTTGGCGGGAGCGCCGCCGCGCTTCCCAAGCGGCGCACTGCAGCAGTGCGCCACCGGGCCGGCCCCGGATCTCAGTATATTTTTTTGTTCTCAAATTTCAATTTGTGCAAAGTCAAATTAAAAATTAAAGCAAAATGGAGGCCCTGAGGTTACCCCTCGGTAAATCAACTTTGCCCTGAACAGTATGCCTTTTGTTTTATCTCTACCTATTTTTCTCTTCCCCTCTCCTTATATATTCATAGATTGTCTGAAAGGTAAAAAAATTTCTCCCCACAACTCTTACTTCTCCTCCCCCACAACTCTTAATCCCTAGGGTAGGAGACATTTTCTGTGTCTAATTGTCAGAGTTGGAGTGTAGTTGGGAGGTAACATTGAAGGAGAGTGACAGAAGAGTTTTTATTCATGAGTTGTAAGATAATAGCCCATATTTATATTGCCTGAAAATCCCACATTTTTAAAGTAGAATATTTTGAGTGGTGGAAACATAATGTGATTAAGATCACTAGATTATAGGCCCTATAAGGGCAGAAATTTGGTCTGTTTTGGTCACTGCTGTATTCCCAGCACCTAGAATAGGCTCTGGCATATTGCAGGTACTCAGTGGATATTTGTTGAATAGATGAATGAGCAAGAACTGAAGTCAGCCATGGGTTCAAGTCCCAACTCTACCTGTGAACACTTTGAGTATTTCTTTGGTAAATATTTATCTTGGGCCCATCTGTATAAGATCTGGGAGTACAGTGGTAACCATGACAAAGTCCCTGCCCTAATTTGATTGGCCATCTCAATCTTTGTATCCTCATATATATAAAGTCAGGTGGATATCACTGATATGAAGGTTAAATGAGACATATAGTATTTAGCATTGGGGCTGGCACATGTAAAGGGTAGCTGTTATTTTCTAATTATTTATTTTCTGATTTGTTGTTATCTTTCCTTACCTCCTTAAGGACATGTCAGATTTTCTGTATCTGTGCAGAAACATTAGTAGTTATTAGATATGTTTAAGGATTAAGTAAAGTAGTATATATGCTTTGCTTTGTAAACTGTAAAGTACTTAGTAAACATTAGTTATTATTAATAAATGATAATGTAAATGAACCTTATTGTGCTGTTGTATATGTTTTTTAAATCTAATAAGTGCCTGTTACATTTGTTAAGGCAACTTTGAATTCTTGAGTTTTCCAAGAGCAAGACAAAAGTCATAAAGCAGGAAAAGCTTCTAATAAAGAGCCAGGTTTGAATGCAGCCTTCTTAGTCAACTAACTGTTTTCACAGGTGCGTCTTTCTTCTAAACATCACCCTGGGTGAAAGTAAAGATTTCCTGAATGCTGGTGATAGCAGTCTGTTAAGTGACTAAGAAATTTGAATCTTTTGTGGATACCACATCTTTCTTCATTAAATAATTAAGTCAGCATCATGTATTCAAAATATTTAATACTGAATGACAAGATGCAGTCATCTGTATATGTAGCTAGTTCATATATTTCAGTTTCACTAGTATCTAAATGAATGAAGGATAGTTTTGATGTTCAGTTGAATAACTTCTAAGAAGGATTATACGGTAATGAGTCATACCTTTTGGAAAAATTTTATTTTTCTGTTTCTCCCCTCTTCTAGTTCTTAGGCAGAGAACAAAAACTTGAAGTAAATTAGTTAAGTGACTTTTGTTTGCTTTAAAGAACTTTGTCACATCCCAAGCAGTTTATAAACCATTATTGAGAATCTCTATTATAAGTAATTAATCAAGAATTTAAGGAGGGCAGCATACACATTAGTGGCCAGAAGCTATCAGTGTAGCAGTCAAGCTGTGGAATGTTTGTTTAAGCTGTTCTCATCATTTTTGGATGATAGTTGCCAGATCCCACTTATGTGATTGCATTGGGCTTTGAATCATAGTAACCATACTCTGTTGTTGCAACCCAATTTGAAAACTTCTAGGAACTTTCTGCTGCTTCCCAAATCAAGACTAAATTTCACTGCCTGACTACTAAGACTCTCCATAATTTGGTTTAGCTTTGCTTATTCAAGCACAGTTTCTACTATTTCCCATTGTGAACTCTTAGCTTTTGTCAAGCTGTTAACTATCGGCAAACTTTGGTCATTTCTGTCTCTGTATTCATTTGTGTCTCAGCGTGCACTCGTGCATGCCCACACACTATAATTTACTTCTTCTTTTCCTATAGTCTTTCCAACCAAATTTTACCTCCTTTTTAAGGTTCAGTTTAGGTCCTGTATTGCCTGTGAAGTGTTTCCTTGACCTGTTTGACCATCCCCTCTTCTGAAATGCTTCAGTACTGACCAGTTTTATTGGCACTTAATTAAATACTACCTGTGGTGTTTAGTTGCCTCTCTTGGTCTTGTTTCCTTAGCTAGATTGTAAACTTCATGGGAAGAAGAACCTTGCATTATCTCTTTGTATTTTCACAGTGCTAAGCTTAGGGGAAGTAAAATAAATATTCATCAACTTTTTACCATTAAGTCAATCAGTAGTAGCAGAGGTACCTCTGAAAAAAGATGTTTGGGATCTTTTAGCTCTGCATATATATATATCAAATAAGCATAATAAAATTACTTGCTATTGGAGAAATCCTCATGGCCAGGGTCACTGATGCACTTTATTTTTTTTATTTTTATTTTTTTTAAAAAGATGACCGGTAAGGGGATCTTAACCCTTGACTTGGTGTTGTCAGCACCACGCTCAGCCAGCGAGCCAACTGGCCATCCCTATATGGGATCCGAACCTGGGGCCTTGGTGTTATCAGCACCGCACTGTCCTGAGTGAGCCACGGGCCGGCCCTCACTGATGCACTTTAGTTAACAATAACTGAAATGGATTCAAATGATTTAAAAATTGATTAAGAAATTGTATTATGAAAGGTGGAAGATGTAAAATTTTAACTATTCTGTATATATTATAAATCTTTAATATTACTTATCAATAGTATTTAAAGTTTTCTTCTATCTAAGATTTGTACAGTAGGAAAATGTAAAGTTACATGTATAACTTATAAAGTATCTGTATTTTAAATATATACCTTATAATGCTAAGTCCATGCCCTTCCACTTTCTCATTTCTCTTGTGGTTTGCTGCTGCTTGTTTTTTTGGTTTCACTGAGTTTAGAAACTTAGGTGAGCACCAGACAGTTATGAAGAAGATTGTAGGAAGAATTGCATTTTAAAGATCTTGACATGGGACTTCAGAATTGTTTGGTTATATCCAAACATACTTAAAATAGTTTCTTATTATTTGAAGAAAAGGTTTACACTGTGAAAACAGGTCATTCAAGGTCTTCTCACACATGGGGAGCAGCAAGCTTTGTGCACAGGAATCTTAAAATCTTTCAAACTTGTTGGTAACTTGGGAAAAGATGGAAATTCTTTGTTTCCCTGGAGTTTATATCCTTACGTCTCATTGCACTGTGACTTGAAAGAGGATCTTAAAATTTCACAGGAATAAAAGGTTGTGATCATCAGAGAATATGTGCATAGGTCTGAAATGAGCATGGCAACAAGCACAGGCAGAAAGCCTGGGAAAAGGTAATATACACTGTATTGGGTTCCTGGTGGTATCATCAGGGCAAGGCCAACTTTGGCTTCTTTGATAGTGAGGTGGGGTAGCGAGAGACAGAGAACTATGAAATGCAGAAGTGCTGGAACATTTGTTTTTGAGATGATAATGAACTGTAATAAAATTGTGACAGAGCTGTACTTTATTTTTTTATTGAAGCATAATGGACTGTACATATTTGTGGGGTGTGGCGTTGAATGTCAATACCCGTGTGCAATATGTGATGCTCAAATCAGGATAATTAGTATGTTCAATATTATGCAATGTAATCATTTTTGTAGGCCTTTACCACTTTCTTGCTAACCCCAATTCCCCCTTGCCCAAGAGGTGTGTATTTTTTAAAAGACTTCATTTTTTTAGGTTCTCAGCGAAACAGAGGAAGTACAGAGATTTCCCATGTGCCCCCTGCCTCCACATGTGCATAACCTCCCCCATTTTCAACATCTCCCACCAGAGAGGTACATTTGTTACAATTGTTGAACCTGTACTGATACATCATTATCACTCGAAGTCTATAATTTACATTAGGATTCACTTTTGGTGTTGTACATTCTGTGGATTTGGACAAATATCACTTAGTAATATGCATTTAAGTTTCCTTCGTGTCTTTTTGTGGCTTGATAGCTCATTTCTTTTTAGAGCTGAACAATACTCCATTGTCTGGGTGTACCACAGTTTATCCTTTCACCTACTGAAGAGCATCTTTTTTTTTTTTTTTTTTTTTTTTTTTTTTTTTAAAAAAA
>NW_007731190.1:49607-86051 GCF_000696425.1 Galeopterus variegatus
AGCATCTTTTTTTTTTTTTTTTTTTTTAATTTTTTTTTAAAAAGATGACCGGTAAGGGGATCTTAACCCTTGACTTGGTGTTGTCAGCACCACGCTCACCCAGTGAGCGAACCGGCCATCCCTATACGGGATCCGAACCCATGGCCTTGGTGTTTATCAGCACCACACTCTCCCGAGTGAGCCACGGGCTGGCCCTGAAGAGCATCTTAATTGCTTCCAAGTTTTGGAAATTATGAATAAACCTGCTATAAACATTTGTGTGCAGGTTTTTGTGTGGACATACAATTTCAGTTCCTTTGGGTAAATATGAAGGAGCACAACTGTTGGATCATATGGTAAGAGTATGTTTAGTTTTGTAAGAAACTGTCGAACTGTCTTCCAAAGTGCTGTACCATTTTACATTCCCACGAGCAATGAAAGAGAGTTCCTGTTGATCCACATCCCTGTCAGCATTTGGTGTTGTCAGCATTCTGGATTTTGGCCATTCTAATAGGTTTGTAGTAGTATCTCATTGTCATTTTATTTTTAATTTTTTTTTTTCCTTTTTGTCTTTTTTCGTGACCAGTAACGGGATCGCAACCCTTGGTGTCGCGCCCGTACCGCGACCGGCAACGGGATCACAACCCTTGGTGTCGCGCCCGCACCGTGCTCAACCAGTGAGCGGACCGGTCTCTGTATGGGATCCGAACCCTTGGCGGGAGCGCCGCCGTGCTCCCAAGCGCCGCACTCTACCGAGTGCGCCACCAGGCCGGCCCATCTCATTGTCATTTTAGTTTGCACTTCCCTGATGACATATCATGCGGAGCATCTTTTCATATGTTTACTGTATATCTTGCATATGCTTATCTGTAAATCTTCTTTGGTGAGGTGTCTGTTAAGGTATTTGGCCCTTTATTAATTGGATTGTTTTCTTATTGTTAAGTTTTAAGAGGTCTTTGTATATTTGGGATAATAATCCTTTAGCAGATGTATCTTTTGCAAATATATTCTCCCAGTCTGTGGCTTATCTTCTCATTCTGTTGACATTGTCTTTCACAGGGCAGAATTTTAAAGTTTTAATGAGGTCCAGCTTATTGATTCTTGCATAGATCTTGCCTTTGGTCCTCTAGATTTTCTCCTATATTATGTTTAAGGAGTTTTATAGTTCTGTATTTTACATTTGGGTCTGTGATCCATTTTGAGTTAATATTTGTGATGGGTGTCAGGTCTGTGTTTAGATTCTTTTTTTGCATGTCGATGTGCAGTTTCAGCACTATTTGTTGAAAAGACTGTCTTTTCTCCATTGTATTGCCTTTGCCAAAGATCAGTTTGCTATAAGTATGTGGATCTATTTCTGGACTCCGTACTCTTTCACTGATCTGTTTCTTCTTTCACCAATATCTCACTGTCTTGATTATTGTAGTTTAGAGATGTGATTTTAAGCTTAATCCATGGAATATTCCCATTCACTTTTCTAGTCCAGGTATTCAGATATTCTGTCTTACAAATCTGACTGACTACAATTTCCTCACACCTTTGCCACATCATGAAGAGCCATTTAAACCCCGTTAATGGATTTGGAGTTTTTTCTGTAGACAGTGGAAGCCATTGATTAGTTTTAAGTAGAGAAATACAGTGATCATATTTTTGGTAAATGACTCTTACTTCAGGCTGGAAAACACTGGAGAGGAGCTAGAATGGAGGTTAAGTAAGGGCCCATGAAGTGAATACATGAAGCAGCTATCATCTAATAATGCAATCCATGGCCATTAAGTGATTTGTTGGATCTTTACGTTTTGATTTCAGCTGATGTTGTTTCTCTTTTTGTGAGTGGAACTTCTTATGACAGAATATAGTTTCTACTAGAAAAGTGTTGTGCTTTGTGGGAATTGGATGTGGGAAAGGTGTGTCATGTAGCATAATCTTCTAGGGAACTTTTAAAAACACGTATCCCTGGCTTTTCCCCCTCAATCAGTGCCGAGGTAAAACATTATTACTGATGGGAGTCTGCTATATTTTCAGTCTGGTGTATTTTCATTGCACTAGAGCCTATCTTTTCTAAGAAGATGAAAATATTAACCGGGAGAATAAACAGCTGCAGAAATGAAACAGAATTTCCTTGCAAGTTAATTTTTATTTATTGTAGAGAGAAATTTTTTAACTGCCCAAACAGGTTTTGCTGATAAAGACATTTTAATTTTAGCATTTTTGTGTTCCATAGCTAGGTGTGTCAGAGTTCAGATTTTGAGTACTGGAGGGAAGAAAGTTTCTTCAGTCAATTTATGCATAATACAAAGCACCAGTTAATAACATTTTGATAATTATAACTTTTACCTCTTTTTAGAAGTTAATTTTTTTTCATGACCAAAGTTAAAACAGTATCTGATTACTGTTGGATATTTCTCTTTTGCTTTTAAATTCTCTTGTTTTCAGAACATGCTCAGAAAAAAAGGGTTAATTTTGAAACTGCAGGTATGGACAGGTCTCGGTATGCGATCTGTTTGGCTGTTTTGCAAGGTGCTATAAATGCTGCCTGAGTGTAATCTGACACCAGGTAGGCTTGAGTGGCCAATGATGGAAAGTAGAAAACTATGTGAAAGAACTGGAAATTCAGGTCTGGGTAGTGAGTAATTGAGGCCTGCCCTCAGAGTCCTGGAACTGTTCATCTTGGTGTCAGCAAAAAGGCAAAAGCATAGAGAAGTCAGCCTGTTTGGTTTGATCATATTGATTTTTTTTTTATTTTTAATTTTAATTAACAGGGTTGAAGCTAGGGTGAGCTTGATCAGGTTGCCAAGACCTGCTTCACCAGAAGGCTTACTGATACTTTCTATACAAAAAACATCAATTTGTGCTTCATTTACATGAAAATAACTGTACTTTTGATGAAGTTTTAGATACTTCATTCCCCTCTGCTCTTCCCAACCCCATTAAAGAATACCTAATTTAAATTAAAGAATGCCTAATTTTTAAGTAGCTATGTAGGATAGCTATGTAAAAGACATTGGTGATAATATATATGGTACCTATGTGGATTCCAAAAACATGTTTCTAAACTTTTTATAAGCTTTCTTATATTTCTTGAATATTTGAAAAAATTTTAAAGGTTTGGGTGTAGAAACATTTTTTTAAATTAAATTATGAGAATGCAGAATGCAATGAAGAATGATTTATTTGCCTTGTGACATCAACTTGTGTTTTTCCCTGTCTATTTTGTGTATAGGGTACATGGTTTCTATAATGAGATTATTTTTAAATTGGTGTCTTTTCTCTCTTATTTAGCAGGAACTGAGAAACAATTACTACTCTTGTTCGGGGAAATTCAAATTTGGTTACTTAATTGTAACTACATTTTGGTGTTTCTTTATTGTTCTTTCCGCATCCACATTTTTGTGGGGGGGGGAGGGCATGGCTGGCTGGTTCAGGGATCCTAACCCTTGACATTAGGGTTACAACACCGTTCTCTAACCAACTGAGCCAGCCAGCCAGCCCATATTCACGTTTTTTTTTTTTTTTTTTGTCTTTTTTGTCTTTTTCCGTGTCTGGCAACGGATCGCAACCCTCAGTGTTGCCCCCGTACCGGACCGGGGACCGGCAACGGGATTGCAACCCTCAGTGTTGCTCCCGCGCCTCGCTCAGCCAGTGAGCGGGAACCGGTCTGTATGTGGGATCCGAACCCTCGGGCGGGAGCGCCGCCGCGCTTCCCAAGCGGCGCACTATCCAGTGCGCCACCGGGCTGGCCCCCCATATTCACGTTTTTGATGTGATTGTAATAATACCGTAAAAGAACTAGAAGAAAATATCGGTAAAAATCTATTCCAAAGTATTTTAATGAGTTATTGAGTTGTAACCTCATAAAAAAGCTTATAAATGTTTCATTGTTAGGCTGAGTGAAGTTATAAAGCAAGGTGGTATGATATGCTAGACTTGGGAAAGAACAATAATAGTAAAACTTTAAGATTTAAAGCAGTAACAGAGAAATCTACCAACTACTCTGCTTCAGTTGTACCATGTAAAAATATAGTTGAAAATGATTTACCTCAAGTATCAAGAGGTTGCATGGAATTGTGTATAAAAGCATTTTGATACAGTTGTACTGGTGTGTGGTAAGTTGCCTTTTTGTGTAAGGGATTTCTTTTTTTCTATATATTCTGCTAAAGAAAAATGTTAATGAAGTTCTATTATTATTAGGGAATCTGCACCTCTCTTGTTTTTTTTTTTGTTTTTGTTTTTGCCACTAACTGGGTATGTGTCCTTGGACAAATCAGATTGCTCTAGAACCAAATTCTTTATCTTTTCAATAAATGCATTTGTCCTATATAATTCTTAGATCTTTTTCAGCTCTAAAATCCTGTGATTCCACACTTTTGAGTATAGGCAGGACCTTGGAAGGTTGTGCAGACTTTATCTTGGTATTTATTGACTTATTTTCTTTCTGCTGAGAGCTAATATAGAACACTCTACCATATTAGAAAACATAAAAAAGTCTAATGAAAATTCCAGTCATTATAGTTTATGGGTTTATTGCTTAGTCTTCATTTCTAATTTGTTTAGCTTCTCTTCTGTTCTCTCACTTTTCTTATTCTGTTTTCTTTAATTTCTGTTTCTTCTAATGGTTTTTTCAAATAACCTTGCTTTTCTTATAATGGCTATGTCTGTACTTTGAAAAGAGCCCTTTATTAGGTTAACACTTTATATAAAAATACTTCCTGTTCAGGTTACTCGGCATCTGGAATTGCTATAGAATTCCAGTTGTTTAGCTACTACCACCCTACAAACATGCATACTTGTATATACATAAAGACAAACATTGTCTGAATACTTTATTAAAGTTAGAGTACTCATTCATCCACCTCATTGCTTTAAGCTGGTGTATTTTAGCTTCTAATCTAAAACCTTTTGCCTATTTGACTGGTTCCCTTTATCAATTTTTACTGTTAATGAGTTGGTATCATAGTAATTTACAAAGGAGAGCAATGATTTCTTAAAAATATCTTTTTTAATTAATGGATTTTTATATCCTTGTGTCTAAAAACGCTTTCGAAGGAATCTTAAATTTACATTCAATCAGGGAATAATTTTGATTGATTTTGACTATCATATATTTTTCTAATACCTGAAATCTTTTATAATAAACAAAAATTGGCCATTGAATTAGTTGTAGTAGTCAGTAATATGGCTGAGAGTTTTGTGTTTATAATTGGGAAAGTCATTTTGTTTGGAACAGGAGCGTAATGGGACTCTGTTAAGGGAAGCTTGCCAGACAGTGAATTCTGAGCCTTCAGCCAACTGGCTTTATCAAAAAGGTACTAAATATTTAGGCACTAGAAAGAGTTATACCTTAGTATATACCTTAGTCAATAATGGGCTGTGGTGTTTTTTCTTGGAGTCTAGCAAATAGTTGTGGTAAAGGAGACTCCCCAAGGAGTATAAAAATGAGACTTAAGGAATAGTTACCTGGCACGCACCTGTTACGTATCTCTTGCACTATACTTAAGGCTATGATGAAGCTAATGTTTATCGAGTGCAATTTATGTGCCAGGCATCTGCGCATGCATTTTGCATCTAATCTTCACAACTCTAAATTTTGGTACTATTTATTATACCAGTTTTACAGAATGAGGAGACTTGAGGCTTATACCTGCTTTATGGATAGGGGAGGCTGAGACATCAAGTAAGTAATTTGTCCCAGGTCACACTGCAGAAGATTGGAATCCAAGCAGTCTGACTCCCAAGCCTGTGCTCTTAACTGTTGTGCTTTACTATTTCACCTTAAATCCTAAGCTTATTTTGGTGATGAGAGGTTAGGAACCTTAATGCTAAGTACTCCTGTGGCATGTCTTCTTGAATAAGAATATAGTCCTGACCCAGTTGAAAGACATCAGAGCCAGCCTGGGGAGTTTTTATTATCTGGTAAATGCCCAGCTGAAAAACTTCTCAAAACTGTTCAAATAAACTTAACTGCTTATATCTGTGTGGTGAATGCACAGTTTTCACTTATCTTTTTCCTTCTCATTTTATGAAGACTAAGTGACACTTTGAAAACATGTGTTTGAGAACTATTAATACAGCAGAATGTTCCTGAATATAATGTATACAACTAGGGATGGCTAAATTTAAACAAGTTTTAAATTTATTTGAGGACCTTATAGTTTGTTAGGGTAGTGCAGAAGCCTTTTTTCTCCTCAATCCAAGTACCCATATGTTTTCCATACTAGAGCAAATTTGAGGAATAAGATGATATATTTGGTTTTGGACATTTTTAGACACATTGACTGTGAGGGGCACTGATGTGGACTTGGCTAATAGTTTAGTGACTGGATTTAGAGATCAGGAACTGAACTAGGATGGAAAAATTTTTTTTTTTTTCAATTTGTTACGTGTATTTTCTTAAAGCTGTGATCTAAAACCATTAGTGGCATAAAGAATTTGGGTGGATATAGAGGCAAGGCTGCATAATACAGTCATAGAGAGAGTCCTGATTTGGGAAATGAGAATTCTAGTTTTAGTTTTGTTATGCTGTGAAGAGTCTTAGACCTTGGGCACCTCAGTTTACTCACGAAAAATTGAATCATTTCAGTCTTGTCTATTACTGAAAAAATTTCAATACACCTGGGCTCTGTTACTTAAATATATCTGATATGTACAGGTGGTACCTCTGGATCAGGAATCAGGAAATTTATTCCCAAGAACCACCTTCATGGCATAGAGTATATAACTACACAGGGAAGAAGAGAAGCAGGAAAGATGACAGAGCAAAAGAGACCTGTTTAAGCCAATAAAATACTTTACTTATACATTTTTAGTGTATGAACTTCTGTATACAAATGAACAAAAGCTATGTGCTAGCAAAGGCATCTTTTTCTACCTCATCAAATGTCTTAGTGATTGTGGGGAGCCACTTCAGTTTTGGCTTATTACTGTTGGTTGTTAGTGTGTACTGTAAGGTGTGGGTTTGTTGATTACTTATCCTTATTTTTGAGATTTCTGAAAGACAGTTTTTAAAGCACAATAGCTGGGTGGAAGTGCTACTAAGAAAAGGTACGTAATAGCAATGAAAAAGAAAGCGAAACTTTACATAGATGTATTCACATTGGTACCATGTCACTTTGTACTTACAAGCAAATAGGTTTTGGAATAGCCTTTTGAAACCTAATCTTTTACAAAGAAACTTCAGTATCAGGAAACGTCCCTTGATTCTGGTTATATTTTCTTACTGTTTTTTCAAATTTATAATAGTTTCCTCTTTATCAAAAGTACTTTAGTTGTTCTTTTTTTTTTAAATAAAGAATATATGTGGAAATAGTTTAAATATGTAGTGGTAGATATTTAAAGCAATATCTGTCATTAACATAATCCTTTTTATCATTACTGTGGGCACACAGGTTTGGTAGGTACAGAAGAAATTTTAGACAATGGTTAATTACTTCCCTAGAAGAGGTTTTGCTCTGATTATCTTATTGCCCAGCACATTGCCTTGCAGATAACAGGCACTCAAACATTTATTCATGTGAATTGGGGGGACACAATTTTCAGATGCATACAGTGTACAGTTAATGCTAAATCGATGCTACAGGCAGTAAGGGCTACATTTCTGAAGGGAGCAATCCTTATGGGTTGAGGCTTAGAGGTTGGAAGGCTTTGTGAAAGAAATGGAACTGGAGTTGAGCATTGAAGAATGGAAAAGATGCGATTGGGTGCTGAGAAGTGAGAGGTGGTGTTGCAGACACAGGAAATAATAAAAGTTGAGAAGGGAAGCAAGAATAAATGTAGTTTGTGTGGAGGAACATAACAGGCCTACTATAGAGGAATTGGGTTGGGTAATAATTTAACAGAAAAGATATTGTAAGTAACAGTTGTCCAAGGCCAGATGTATGTCTTATGTTTATATATCTATCTGTGATCAATTTAAATCAAAACCCTTTTTCCCCTTCCTCTAGATAGTGGTACATTGCTCAAAAACTACCTTAATGTGCTAAAAATATTGGCCCAATGTTAGAGTTGAACTCACTGTTAAAAGGGGTGGGATGGGTGGAAGTGAGAAACTGCAGGGTTGGAATTTAGTGTAGTGAGTAGAAATATAATCTGAATTGAATTCTTAATCTTTACTTTATTTGACTTCCAGTTAGGGAATCACAGTCAGCCATCATGACCCCTAGAACCCAGAATATATAGGGAAGTGACTTTACTGAAATTAGGAAATTGAGTATGTGATTCGGCTAGCACATATTAACTGGATTTATGTTTTCAGGGTAACTGATTCACCATGTCAGCTCCATCCCTGAACCTGAGTCTTTAACATTATTAGGAAATTTGTGGCCGTCCTTTCTTTGGAGTCGACTTCTTTTTTGAAGTATTTGTATTAAAATTGTAAATGCCGTTTCAAAGAACTAGATGTTATTTAATGTGGTTATTTTTTATATCTTTGTCTTTTTGTGTCACATTTATGGTTATAACCATTTGATGTAATATTTAATAAAATTGTGATAAACACCTAAGTTAATTTTTTTCCTTTTCTTTTTGTTAGTAATGGTAACTTTTTTATTTTAATAGGCAAACATCTTTGGCAGAAATTTTTAAAACATTTCTCCCTCCACTGTGAAGTTGTTTTCACTCTTAAGCGTTTCTGTTTTTCAACTATTGTAAAGTGCAGTTCTTTGCATGTTCTAATTTGCCATGACGTGGTCAAGTGCTGTTTCCTTCCTGTTGCTTGCAAGCCTGTGTTAGAGATAAGGATACATTTCAGTGCATTAAAAAAGAAGCCACTGAAGACAAACTTAAGCATGGTAACTCTTAAAGCATTCTACTTATCAGAAGTCTTTTTAAAGATCAGAAAGAATGGGCTTTAATTTCTGCTTATTTTTTAAAACTCTTAAAATATTACTTACTAAATTTTAAATATATTAGATTTTAAATTCTTATTTATATTAGGCCTAACAGGGATGCTGTCTGAATGTTTCTGTTAAAGGTAAAAATGTACATTATGAAATTACTCCGGGAGTAGCAGTTCCTGTGTATGTGGTTTACTGGGTTAGTGAAAAGATGGAAATTGTTTATATGTCCTTAATTGCAATTACAAACCTCATTATTATTGCTAGGTGGTCGCTTTAACTATAGTTTAACTAAGTGGAAGAGGAAGAAAGTCTTTATTTTCGGTAATGAGAGGTGACTTTATCTTAGCAGGAATGAAATCTTCAGAGAAAATGTATATCTAACTTTTTTAAAAAACCTGTGTTTATTAGTCTTGTTTTTCATTATTTTGTTTAAAACCATTAGCAACAACAACAAAATACTTTGGAGATACTGCCCTCTGTATCAGTTGTTATATTCTAAGTGGATTCTAAATGGGTGATTGCTTTTTCATAATTAACTTAAGCTTTTGTTTTTTTCAGGCCAAGAAGTTTGAGAGAAGAAAAATTTCAGAAAAATTGCTTCGGTTTGAGTAGAACATCAGTGAATGAAGAAAAACTGAAGCACTTTTCCTAAAGAAAATCTAGGTACACAGTAACTTCACAGACTTAGCTGAAGGTTTTTACCCAAATTGGCCACTGGACTCTGCTGTCTTGATACTTGAACGAACTATTTGGAATTTTTCTCATGTGGATCTAAGGGGAATGCTTTATTATGGCTGCTGTTGTCCAACAGAACGACCTAGTATTTGAATTTGCTAGTAACGTCATGGAGGATGAACAACAGGTATGAGACCAAGAGAACATTGGATTTTAATAAATTTATTATGATTTTTTCCATTTGTGTCAGAAATTATTTACTTTAAAAGACAGTCTTAAAAACTTTAGGGTTAGGGTTAGATATTGGGAGATAATATCTTATATTTTAACTACCAGTTAATTTACTAAGTATAAATCTTATCCTTAGCTTTGATGTGATAACAAGGAAGTAACACTTTTGTTTTACTGGGTTCAGCTTGTTTTTCTGTAAAATGAGACTTAACAGTGAATACCTTAAGTAATTATTTCAAAGTACTTTGAAAAGTTCTAGAGAACCTAACTTTTAATGTATGTGGTTAATTAATAATTATAATTGTGCGCTTTTTCTTAAAGCGGTGAAACGATGTTTGCAGTTCCGTAATCATACATCATTTCAGTTCAAAGCATGTGACTTTGAGGAAGCTCCTTACTTCTCTAGATCTAGATTTAATCATCTGTAGAACAAGGGGATTGAACTGAAGAATTTCTAAATAGGTTTTCATTGAATTGATACAAGATATGCAAATTACTGTTTTCAGAATATAAAAAAGACCTAAGAGATATTGAGTAAAGGACCTAAGATTAATTCTAACCTGCCTCCCCATCCCCCCAAAAAAGGGGCTAGGGGAGGCTAGGGTTTCTTAGGACTTTACAATTTACTTCATTTTAAACAGGTTATATGGGGAATTCAAGACATGATGTGGGAGAAATAACTGTTGGTGAGAAGCAATGTACTAGGAAAAGTATTTCGAGAACCAGTAGGTTTAATATCTGCCTAAAAAGGTTGATTTATATATTGAAATAAGCTTAATCCTAAATGCCTCACTTTAATAGGCCAGTTATAATATGTCATGCTTTTATTCTAGAAACGTAGTTACTACAAATAATAAAATCAATTCTTTCTTTTGTTAGGACAGTATAATTTCTTAGCTGTTTTTACTGCCCATTGAAGTGACAGAATTAAAGGTTTATAAATAAACCTACAAAAGGTGAGAATTTTTGTATTAAGTTGCCTTAAAATCAAGATGAGCTTTGACTAGAGAAGAAAAAGGTTTGAAGGAGAGGATTGCTTGGTCTCAATTAAATATATATTAATAATGATAGAATTTAATCGGGAGATGATAGAAAAGATATTTCAGGAGGAGAAAGTGTTTTGAATTTGTTTTAAGACAGGGTGTTTACATATATATTGAAAACAGTGTGTTTATTATGCAGCCCTTTTAGATGAAAGATCCTGTTATAGATCCCAGGCTTGATGTGGTGAGGTTTGATCTCAGGGTGTGGCAGCAGAGGACAGAGCTCTAAGCCACTCAATTTTGATACTCTTTTGACCATGAGAAGTGCATTTTACATTATGGTACCATATTCATACATGTGTCTGAATAGCCTTAAAAAAAGTTTTGCAAAACAATGCTTGTGCACTTACTACGTATGATGCACTTAGTATATCTTGAAAGGTTATTGATGTCTTTGGAAAGGGAGATGGTGCTTTTAGCTTAACATCAGCATGTAAAAGTACATATATGTATTTTCTTCAGTTATTTTTTTCTAACAGAATGAATCTATATTAGTTTTGTACAGGTATTATTATAAGGATTTTACAAATATTAGCCATGTGAGGTAAATACTAATATCCGTATTTTACAATGAGGAAATTGAGACATAAAGAGGTTAAGTGACTTGCCTAAAATCATACAGCTAGTGAATAGTGGAGCTGCAATTTGAACCCAAGCAGTTTGACTCTTACTAATGATGTTGTATACTTTTGCAGCTATGCATAACAATCTTACTGAATTATTATCACTGTCAAAATGTTTGAAGCCATTGGCCAGGTTTAGAGTTCTTCAATCTGTGGCCATGAGCATAACAAATTTAACTGCTTCATGTGACGGTAGATTGGTAGTGTCAGTCTCATCTAACACTCATCTAGATGAGTGTTAGCATCTCATCTAAACCTGTGGCTCTATTTCCTTATTTGTTTGTTTGTTAATTTGTTTTTTATTTTAATATAAAAGTAATAACTTTCCGTTTATAAAAGTCACCTAATACAAAAATGTATAAATTAGTGAAAATCTCTTTTCACCCTTATTAGCTAATGCTGTTCTCCTCCCCCAGAAGAAACAAGTATTAACTATTTGATATGTAATTTTTTAGACAAAAGTCTAAACAAATGAACGATATGCCTACATACAAAACTACATACAGAGGTCGTTTTTAAGATACAAATGAAGTTATGCTAAACCTTTTTTGTGACATGTCTGTTTTCACTTAATATGTTATAAATATTTCTGTGTGTATATGTTGGCTCCACATCATTTGCTTTTCTATATGATGAATGGCATATTATTTATTTTATCAGTCATTGATCATGGCTATTACCAGTATTTTGTTATAATATATGAGTACAGTATTGCAGTGAACATCTTTGAGGAGTCAGTAAACCTAACTAGTGACAGTAGTGGTTTAAGAGCTCAGGTACCAGAGTCAGAACACCTGGGTTGAATACTGGCTCTACTGTGACCTTAGGCAATTTACTTAACCTCTCTGTGCTTTGGTTTATAAATTTTATATCTGATAGGGTATTCCTCCCGACCCCCCAGATTGGGGTAGGCTTTTTAAATTTTACAGTTAGCTTGTTAAGTTACATAAAAATCCTGTTGGGGTTTTAACTTTTCAAAGTTAAAAGGTATTTATGTTTTTAAAAATAACTTATTCTATTTTATGATCCTCTATTGGTTGATTCTTTACAAAATCACTGTTTCAAGGTAACAGATAAGAATATATTTCCTGTTTTCAGTTATGGTCTGTGGTTATAAATGTAATTGTTTAAAGAATCCTTTAATGTCTAATTGCCAGCACCTTGATCATTTTTCCTTATATCAATTTATACTCTTCAAAATTGCTTGGAACTCTTGGATAGAGATAGTGGGGGTGGGGGAGTGGAAAGGAAATATTAACACTCGTGGTGCTGACAATTTAAAAGTCTGTTCTTGCCATCTATTCTAAAGTGGGAATATTTGTAGCTGAGAATGAAAGCACTTCTATGAGAGAGCAAAACCATCAGTATGGAAATAAAGTATACTTTTATGTGAAGGTGCTTTGGTTTTAACTTATTAAACAGGCATGTTTGGTGAATGTATGAGAGTAAGAAAGCTTGAAGTCTGTGGATACAAATTTCCACAGAGAAGGAAACTTGACTATATACTCAAATATTCTAGAAGTTAATTCCATGAAAAACACCTGGTAGTTTAGTACTTTTTATAATTTTTGATATGTTATTACACTGTATGTTTTTTCAGTTGTGTTTAAAAGAAGAACTTCTGGCAAATCATAGTTATTTATGCCTGAAAGACTTAGGTCGCTAGGGAGAAGCTTGGTGACATGCTTGGAAAAAATGAACTAGTGGAACCAATAGTTTTATAGAATCTCATCATAATATAAGGAGATGGTCTTAGGACTTTCCTTCCTGGAGTGTAAATTGGCTTGCTCTGACTGCTAATTCCTAGTGGTTAAAGGATGACAGTGCCTTGCTGTGTTTTTAACAAGTTGTTCAGTGATTTTTTCATGCAGTATTTGCTTAGAACTTTCCTTCCTAGAGTGTAAATTGGCTTGCTCTGACTGCTAATTCCTAGTGGTTAAAGGATAACAATACCTTGCTGTGTTTTTAAGAAGTTGTTCAGTGACTTTTTTCATGCAGTATTTGGGAATCACTACTCAGTGTAACAGACATAAATGCAAAGTGCTGTGGATACAGGGAATGGAGCATTGCAACTTTGGGAAAGCTTCACCATGGAACTTATATTTGAATGGATTTTGAAAGAGGATCCAGTTTATCTGACAGATGAAGAAGGGGAGGTGTTCCAGAACAGCAGAATGTACCAAAACTTTAATGAATTTTTCTTGACTTCATAATCAGTCCAAATACCTTAACTTATTGTTAGAAGCTTTTCCAGTGTGATTGTGTTATACTTTTATTTCTTGTACTATGTATTTTTGCCAGCCTACTGTTTTCCCAAATGTTTTCGTGCTTCCCTGTTTGTTCAGAAATGACCTCCTGCATTCATACCATGTTGCATGTTTAAATTCTAATTATTTTTCAAGGTCTTAGAACAAAAAGTGCTTATTCCAGGAACTCATCCTAAAATCATTTTTTAGGAATTAATAACTTTATCCTGTTATTCTTGTATCACTTATTGTTCATGTCACACATTTGCCATGTTGAATTTTCATATACACGTTACTAATTTCCCCCAAGTAAGTGCTAAACTATTTGAAGAAAGGGATTACCTTTTCCCCCCCTTTATGTCCCCCAAAGCATTTAATATTATTGAGTCCTCCTAGAGATTTTTCTTCCTCCTCTTAATCTGTTAATAGAATGATCTGTTCTCTAAAATAGATAAAATTTATCCATTGGTAAAAATATATATGTTCAGTTGTGGGAAATATGTGTTCAGTTATGGTCCTTCTCACATTAGAAGATCTTTGAACGATGAGAGGTGATACCTTGCCCCCACAACTCTCTTGACTACAGTATATATTTTCCTGGGATCTTTTATCTACATCCTCATTTAGTGCATGAGCAGTGTGGCCATGTCTCTACAATTCTAAGACCAAAAACAAATATACATGGAGTCTTTTTTCTGATGATATTTGGAACTGTTCGGTTGTACATGTTCAGTGAAAACCACTGCAAATAACTTTTGAAAATTGTCATTGAAATTGTAAATAAACAATCTATTAAATGAAAGTGTTCACTTTTATTAAATCTAGTTGGTGGACATGCAGGTGCTTTTATTTTTTTCTCTACTCTATTGTATATTAACATCTTTTTTCCAAAATAAAAATAATCAGAGAGAAGTTAATATTATCTATATAGAGCTTTCCTGTATCTTTGGAGAACTCTTCAAGTTGCAAAGGGAGTTTTTGACATGGTTCTATTTTAAGAATGAGGGTGTATGTATGCCATTTTGCAGCTAGGATGGTAAGATTCTGAGAGGTCAGAGATTGAGTGTACCTATAAAATAGGTAGAAGGAATGAGTCGATAGTATTCTATGTGTAACTTATTCAGCACAGTGATGTGTGGAGTTCAGGAAACTGGAATGATGCTACTAACCTGTAGATGGACACAGTGGATCCTCTGTTAATTACATAAAATTCCAGGTTCTACCTACTTTGGTTGTCTTCTTTTTTAGTCTTGGCAGATCAGACTTAACAAATCCATTTTGAAAAGCTTGGTCATTTGTAAAACTACCCCTCCCCCACCCAAGTAGTACAAGCCTGATTGCCTTTAGGGGAATTCTGACTTTGCATAAGGCCTGAAGCAATCTTCGTGTTAAGTGAAGGGACAACACTGCCTGCAGTCTAACATTTGGCCTAGCTTATCTCCCTGCGAACTACTGGCAGCTAGGAAGCTGATAGTTATTATGAAAGAGGAGTTGGTGAGGGGAGTAGAAATTTATTAACCTCTTTTGCAAAATCTTTCTCTAAGTGCTCCCCAACAACCACACAGAGGCCCAGTGATAATGTAAAAATGAAGATAGATGTGATTGAATAGGGTAAGTCATGAACTAGATTGGCTCTAGAGACATTCAGTGATTAATCCTAGTAGCTAGTGTTTACTGAGCATTTTGTCCTGTGCACTGTGCTATGTCCTTTACACAGATTATCCTATTTAATTATTATAGCAATCTTAAGAGGTAGGTACTCTAATTCTTACTTTACAGAAGAGTAAAGTGAGCTTCAGAGAAGGGAAGCAACTTGTACTTACATAGCAACTGAGTGGTAAAGCTGGGAAATATTACACAGCCTGTGCCTTCAATTGCTATTTGAATAATGCTAGCCACTGCTACATATAAGTGGTGAAAAAGTAGTTTTAAATATGAAAGAATTATTATTTTGCATTTATGATTTTAGCAAAAAAAACCCCTGTTATTCATTCTAGTTAATTTGTTAGTGTAATTACAGGTAGACAATTCTTATGCCTGGCAAACCTGTGTATATACCTTTAAAAAAATTGACAGCTTTATTGTGATATAATTCACATACCATATAATTCACCTATTTAAAGTGTACAGTTCCGTGGGTTTTAGTCTTCACACAGAGTTGTGTATCCATCACCATAATCAATTTTAGAACATTTTTATCATTGCCGAAAGAAATCTGTATTTATTAGTGGTCATGTCCTATTCCTCCCTCCTCCTCCTCCCAGCCCGTGGGAACCACTAATCTACTTTCTATCTCTATACACTTGCCTATTCTGGACATTTTATGTAAGTGGAATCAAACAATATGTACTATTTTTTGTCTGTTTTCTTTTACTTAAGGATAATGTTTTCAAGGTTCATCCAGGTTGTACCATGTATTGGGACTGCATTTTTTTTTTTTTTATTGCTGAATAATATTCCATTGTAGGGATATAGCACATTTATTTATCCATTCTGTATAATATTCAAGAGAACACTATTTTTTAAAAATAAGGTTTGTATTGGTCATTTTTGTTGAAAATATAATTAGCTATTCTCCCAGAAAGTACTCAGATTTAAAAAATCTGTCATATTGATTCTGTAAGGGAGCCCTTTCCTTTAACATTATAGCATTTTGTTTGTTTTGACCTAGTTTGACCTGGCATTGTTCAGGTTTTTTGGAGTAACTCTAATTTCTAACATTGTCTGTTATCATCTAGTGTGACTTTTCAAGTCTGGGAAGGCTTTGTTGTCACTAAACTGCCTATATTCACAGATACCTTGCCTCATTATAGTCTATGCTGTGTATATATTATTTAAGATTCTTGTCAAAGTCTATCTTTTAGAAGCAAAAATTGCCCCTTTAATTATGATTTTATTTAAATTCATTGAGTAATATAGAATCTGCATGTTTAAAACATTTATCATTCTGGTGGTGACTACTGTGATGTTTATTACCTACTTAGTTTGTAAGTAAACATTTAAACCTGGTTGAAATTTATTACATCCTCTCAAATCTACCTGTTTCTTTACCTCATAACTGATTCTGTTCACATGTAGTCACACACACACCCATAACCCAGCAATGTATTAAGCTTTTAAAGTGGGCATTCCAATAAGAAAACTAAGATTATTTTCACTGAGTTTTTTCCTTTTTGAGATGTGTGGCCAAATTGTGATTTGTCCTGGCTGAAAAAAGAAAAATCTGGGCAGGCTAAAGAGGACCACTGTCATGAAAGAGCTACATTAGGATTAGACTTTTTAAAAATAACTCCACAGGGATTTACAGTGGAATTTCAAATGTTATCTTGGGGAATTCTGAAGAAAAGACTTCCAGAAAAATGGAACTTAGACCTTTGTATTTTTTATAATGCTGTACAAGAGAGAAGCCAGGCTTGTCCAGAAACACTCATCTATCCTGGAGCTAACAGAAGCAAAACAAACTTATTTCAGCTGTAGCTCTAAATCAGTGTTCATTAAGAAGATAGCATTATAATTTTTTTTTTTAAAGCCAAGCTTTGCCCAGGATGGAACTTTCAGTGTGTCTATAGTTTATCTGTATGGTCCTATATGTAAGGTCTGTGGTAGTGGCTGAGCTTGTGGACTCCGGAGTTGGATTGCCTGGCTTCAGATTTCAGCTTGCCTCTTCCTGTCTGGTTTACTAGTTAAGTGTCATCAGTATAGCTTAGTGTTTATTGTGGGGATTAAGTGGATAAGCTATATGAAGTACTTAAAATAGTAATTATTTTCATCATTGTCATCATCACCACATTTCAAGTACCATTTTATTTATAGTTAATTACATTGATGAACTTTCAAAGATATAAAGAACACTTTTTACACTGCACTGTAGTGAGTTTCTTTTTAGTCAGAAGTACTTTGTGTTAATTACCAGAGACTTGAATCCTCTTTTTCCCTATATTAAGCCACATAACAAAATATTTATCTACGCTATGATATTTATAGTAGGTACATAATCTATAAAAACTAGGGTATTGAAGAAAGAAGGTCATTGCGAACTGAGGAGACTAATACATTTAATATCCTGGCACTGCTTTGGATGTTAACCTCTGTGCAAAGAAAACATTACCAGCTTTAGTCCTAAGTACAGTGTGTGCTGCAGTGTAGAGATAATTCTGCCTAACATTTTGTACAGCCCTTTGTAGTTTATAAAGTCTTCTGCATACACTTTGATTCTCACAAATCATCTTCTGATAAAGTATTCTTCCCATATTCTATAGTATAATATTATCTTGAATTTATTACTAGATAACTAGAAAACTTATATTAGAATCTTTCACCTATGATAGATTCGTAGGTCAGGGTTTCAAAGGCACCCAAAGTAATTACTCTTCAAAATAATCTAGCTTAGTTATTAAATATGACTGGATTCCAGTTCTGATTTACTGATAGTCTTTTAGAGTTCTACTAGTGGATAATCTGCCTTATTGTTCATTTATTTCTTCATTAATTTTCTTGACAATACTTGATTTGTTTGTTTATATTTTTATAAGGGATGATTGGATGATGCAGAGCTGTATGCAATTTAATCTTGGAGCTACTGCTTTGGAGTATTTTTAAGTTTTTGGAATCTAGATTTGGTATTTTGCTTGAAATGAAAATGTGCTAGTAACAACAAAAGAAAATGAGGAAATTGCCAGGGAACAATCCCTACATGCATAGAACTAGTAGGCCCGAGTAGTTTCATGGGGGAGTTATTTTAAACTTTAATGAATTACTTAAACAGTTCATTTCAGAGAGCAAGTGTCCTAATTCATTTTTACAAAGCCAACATAACACTGATACCAAAACCTGGTGAAATGTGCATGTACATATGTGAACAATAGCTCAATCTGAAGATGAATATTTTGTTTAAATAAGATAATAAGAGTGAATATTTATTGTTGCTTATCCTAGCCAGGCCCTGTATGCAATATGCATTTTCTCTTTTGATTTTCACTGTAACACTTATTGTATGATAACTCATGTTATCCATCTCTTACAAATAAGGAAATCCTTTATAATGAAGAATCTCAGAGAGGTTGAATGAAGGAATGAATGTTGCCCAGAAACAAAGTGACAGCACTTGCATTGGAATTGAGTCTCTGATTAGAAAGAGCCCAAACTTAACCATTATGCTAGGGTATAAGAGATGAAAGGAACCTGAAAGGAAAAAGAGAATCTGGAAGATTATTAAGTAAATTGTCTTTTATGTAATTATACCTGGTGTAAGTGGGATTTTCAGTTTTGCCCAAATATTTTTATGTATCAAAATTTTAAAAACTAAATTCACATGCTACACTTGTAGTCAGAAAAACTATGATGTTTTTATTAGATAGACAAATGTGTTGGGTGGTATGTACTACAGCTACACAGACTTTTTTGCCTGGCTGCTAAAACTACTTTTTATTTTCTTTTAAAATAAAGAATAGGGCTGGCTGGTTAGCTCCGTTAGTTAGAGCGTGGTGTTATAACACCAAGGTCCAGGGTTCAGGTCCTGTACCAGGCAGCTGCCAAAAGAAATAAAGAATAGAAGGTGTGTATAGGGAGCTTGAGTTAATCAATACAAATAGGGCCGGCCCGGTGGCGCACTGCTACAGTGTGCCGCTTGGAAGCGCGGCGGCGCTCCCGCCGAGGGTTCAGATCCCACGTACAGACCGGCAGCTCACTGGCTGAGTGAGGTGCGGGCGCAACACCGAGGGTTGCGATCCCGTTGCTGGTCCTGGTCCGGTACGGGCGCGACACTGAGGGTTGCGATCCGTTACTGGTCACGAAAAACAAAAAGGAAAAAAAAAAAATCAATAGAAATAGTCTCATTTGCAGATAATGAAGCCATTTTATTTGGCAGATTTTTCAAAGTATGCAGAGAATTTGGCTGTGAAGAGTCTTCATAGAAAACTTTGTTCTGGACTTTAGGGATCTGCTGTACAACCCTAGCTTTTTTATGTAATACATCAATTATATAAAATCATTAAACATGCACTTTGGAAATTGGTAACAGTGGGACCCCTTTGGGAGGGGCACTATATGGAAAGGGGGCAATAATGTTTTATACTCTTGGAATATAAATATATTTGTATATTATTTATTCCCCCAAATAATTTTTTAAGTGTACCATAGGTGCTTACTTAAAGGATTTCAATTTTCATTTTATTCATAAGTCATCCTAAGTTTTTGTTCATGTACATCCACTTAGATGCATTGTGTCTAGAGATTTCCTTTAATTTTATTATGGTTTACATGAAGTACTGAAAGAATGCTATCATAGTTTTTGATCTGGTTCAGCCAACTGCTTTGCTCCCGCCTCTGCCCCAGAACAATGCTCAGAACTTAGAGAAACCAGGGAAAAGTATGTTGAAAACATTTTGAAGTACTATTTCTCCTGTCAGGTGGACCTCTGCTCTTTAAACTTCTTATTGAAGTATAGCATAAATATAAAAATATGCATAGGTTGTAAGTGTACAGTTCGGTAAGTGTTCACAAAATAGACACACACATATATATATCAGCTTTTGCTTTTAGTTGAAGGAAAATGTTGCTAAGTGTGGATGGTTACATTTGTTCACTAATTTTCTGAAAAGACTGTTCTCATGAAGAAACAAAAACAAAAGCCATGCCTGTCAGCGTCAGATTGTAGTAAGCCAATTTTTAAGAGTGTTTGTTTCTATCTAAAATAAATATTGAAGGACTTTAATCATCACAATATTTTATTGATTGCTTATTGTATGCCATGCAGTGTTACAAGTGATTTATTTGCATGTTATTTAACTCTTACATATCTAGAAGATACTGTTCTTGTTTTATTTATTTTTACATGCTATTTAATTCTTAACAATTCTAGAAGATATTATTCTTATTTTATTTATTTATTTATTTTTGGTGGCGGCCAGTACAGGCATCAAACCCTGGACCTTAGTGTAATCAGCACCACATTCTAACCAATTGAGCTAACCGGCCAGCCCTTATTATTTTTATTTTAGATAGACCCAAACACTCAAGCTTAGAGAGGCTAATCTGCCTGAGTTCAGATACCCAGGGCATGGTGGAGTCTGGCCTTAAAAAAGAGCCTGAGCACTTATTGTTACACCCTGTTTCTACCACATATATGTGTAGTGCAGTTGCTGCGTAAAATATTGTGAGATCATGTAGTGATAGAGTAAGATGCTGGCTTTTTGTTTTTGTGTTTTATTTTTTAAATCAAAGATGAAGAAAGTCATTTCAAGAATAAGTCAGAGGTCCTCAAAGCAGTGTCTTCATAGGATGAGGCTTTGGAGCTGATATCTGATTGGAAGGCAGGCATAGGAATTTGTCTCAAAGAAGTGTTTTCATAGTGAGTGTACTGTGTTTAGTTGGTATGTTTGTAAGAGAGGACTGGGAGTCAGGGGAGCTATTGAAGACCATGGAAGTAGTAAGGCCTCAGACCACTCTAGTGCCTTGTTATGATACAAAGATATGATCTGAACTTCTTGAAAATGTGCTCAATTTGTACCTGTCTTAAAAAAGGAATATCTGCGTTGGGGAAAATTTTAAAGACGGTTTTTAACCTGCTTTTTGTTTCATGAAAACATTTGATCAATATTTCATTTTAAGCTGTTTCCTAGAGGACCTTGGCAGGATGTTTCACAGCTGTCATGTAACAGATTGAGCTCTGATGTTAGAGAAGCTTAGCTAACAAGTTATGTGGAAGCTCAAGTACTTTTTTATATCCAAAAACCTGTTGAACAAACTTACTTACTTAATAGAGTTGGAATAATGATCCATAGTTTCTTAAATATTCACCTAAGACCTTGGATTGCATTACGTTGAGAGAACAAGCAAGCCTAGTTAGGGGAGTTACACATTGTACTGTTCACATTGGTCACTTTCCTTCTCTTTTTAACTTGATGATATTGCCACATATTTGATTAGCTGCAACAAGTGGAAACTATATAGCAGACAATAATGAAATTTGGGGAACTGTTTTTCTGTTTTGTTAAAACTTGGTTTGATTTTTATTATTGCTAAAAAGTTTGCCAAAACCTTGCTTTCAGTGTATGTCCTAAATTAACCTCTAATTAATAGAGAAGGGAAATTAGTATATGTATTTTTCTCTCTGGAGCCATTAAGACCTTCAGTAAAGTTAAAAAACAGTTAAAAGTCAGTTTATCACTACAATTTAATTTGCTTCTAGAAATTGAGCCTTTGAAAACTCTGATCTTTGACAGACTTTAATTCCAAGAGATCTTCCCTCTCTAGTCCCCATGGTTTATGATTTATTTTGGTTCTATTCCAGAAACAAAGAGGAAGATAATCTGCAGGTGCCAAGCAGCAAAAAGCTCATGATAACTGTTTGAATCATTGGTAACCCAGATGTTAGCATGTATAATTAGAGTTGACTCAATTTAGGGAATGTACTTTTGAATGTTGTAACTCTTCAGAACAGTGGTTCTGAACCCTGAATGCAAATTGGACCCACCTGGGTGTCTTTAATAACAGGCCCTAGTCACATCCCTAGATATTCCCATATATTTCATCTCATGCTAGGTTAAATATTGATATTTTTAAATGTTTCCCTGTGTACAGCCAAGGTTGATAAGCACTTGTAAAACTTAGTGAGGTTCCCTGATCAAATAAAAGGTAGAAGAGATGCTTACTCTGATTATTTAAATGAGGAGAGTTTTTAGAGATGTTTGGGGAGTCGTTTTTTTAAGAAATAGCCAAATGGAATAATATTTTTGTTGGGGCATCCAATAAGCACTGACACCTTCATTTCTTAAAAGGAGTTAATAGATCTTATTGTTAACTATTAGGAGTGTAGCCATTTTATGAATAGCTCTGACCTTCCTCTTTTAAATAAATCTTGGGAAGGGGTCTGGTGGAAATGATGTAGTAAAAACCGAGGTGGATAAAGTTTGATGATTTTCAGCCGAGAAACCCAAAGTATAATGTCTAAAATAATCTCCATTTAGAAACACTAATAATATTATATTCATATATCTTTTTTGCCATTAGCTATAGAAGTTATTTAGGGGGGAGGGAACCTATTGTCAAATGATGGGCTTAAAGCTAAATTAAATTCAGTCCTATTATGGGTTGAATTGTGTGTTCACACACACCCCTAATTCATATATTGAAGCCCTAAGCACTAATACCTCAGAATGTGTCCTTACTTAGAAATAGGGTTGCTACAGATGTTATTACTTAAGATGAAATCATACTGGAGTAGGGTGAGCCTCTAATTCAATATGACTGGTATCCCCATAAAAAGGGGAAATTTGGGCACAGACACATTCAGGGAGAATACCATGTGAACATGAAGACAGCCATGCCAAGGAGAGAGACCTGGACCAGATCCTTCCCTCACAGTCTGCAGAAGAAACCAACCCTACCAACACTTTGGTTTCTGACTTTTTGTTTCCAGAACTGTGAGACAATAAGTTTTTGCTGTTTAAGGCACCCAGTTTGTGATACTTTGTTATGGCAGTGCTAGAAAACCAATACAAGTCCCAATATTTTATCTATTTTAAAATCTAAATCTAGGAAGATTCAACATTTGAAATTTTACCATGTCTTCATTTACGTGGTAGGGAACTTATGTGGTAAGTTCTCCATAACGAATTTTAGAATGCGTGGTTATAGAGTTCTTAGGTTCCTGATGACTCCTACTTTAGCCAGTTGCTAGTCAATCTAGTTTAAAGGGCTGTTAGTTTATCATGAGCCCAGATCAGCAGATGGTTTCAGTAGTGTGCGTTTTCCTTCCATTTATGATAATAGAGGGAGACAGTCTTTCTAGTTACCTGAGAGGTGTTTCTTAAATGTATTTTATATATATAGATTCAGGCCTCTTACCTAACTATTCATATTCTTATGAAAACCCAGAGTTGGTCTATTTATGTATGGACTGATAGCATGTTAGAGAAATTAGAGGTGAATTACTTTGAGTATGCATCTTCATTCCAGTGGACTAGAAAAGAATGGCACATGCTTCTCATGAGGACAGCATGTTGCTGCCTTCTAAATTATGAAACCAAGCATCTCTTTTCATTCTTACTTAAGCTTTTGCTTCAAAGGAAACATTTTTTTCTCTCTATATTTGTGTGTTTGAAATTTTTCTTAATAAAGTTTTTAAGTTATTAAATTCTTTGAACTGAAATTTAAAAAATGGAATATGATTGATTATTCATTGACTGTCTCTGTTAGGGAACAAAGAAACTGGTAACAGTGGTTGCTTCTGGGGTGGGCAATGGAGTCAGAGTGGCATTGATTGTAGTGGTATCTGGCAGGGTGTTCCTGAGACGTGTAAATTCTGGAGAATCATCAGCTCCTCCAGTCTAGTTAAAGGTTAGTAGAATAGAACAAGGAAGAAAGTAGTAACAAGTATCTGTAGTTATTTGAAACTCAGGAGCTTTATAGATTCTGAAAAAATTTTGGAAGTATCTCTTGTAACAGACACGCTCTAACCATCCTCTGTCCAAAGTGTAGGCGCCAAATACATTTGGATAGGGAGGAATACTTTGGTCCTATTTGGTGAAGACCGCTCCTGTGAATTGTGTCTGACATGCCTCTGTCTCTGACTTAGTGGGTGACCTTGCATAGGTTTGTTAACCCTATTCCTTATCTGTCGCTAGACAGAGTGATGAGCTCTGTTCTTACCTAGTGCATAGAGTTGTTGCCACATAAAATGAAACCATGTGAAAATTGACTCAAATATGGCTCAGCCTTGTTAGAAGAATACTAGGCCTTAGAGCTCTTAGGAGAGAAATATTTTAACGAGCGCATATTCATGCTAGGTTGGGTTACATGTGCTTATTCACATCTCAAAAAAGGGAAAGGCGGAGACCTGGAACATCTCGGAGGTGGTGAATACTAACTCTTCAAGTCTGCAATAAAAAATGACCTCTAATAAAACTACACTGCAAAAAATGGGAAAGAAACAGAATGGGAAGAGTAAAAAATTCGAAGAGGAAGAGCCTGAAGAATTTATGGTGGAAAAAGTCCTGGACTGATGTATAGTGAATGGGAAAGTATTTTCTCAAGTGGAAGGGATTTACAGATGCTGACAGTACCTGGGAACTTGAAGAAAGGTTAGATTGTCTGGAGTTAACTGAAACATTTCTTAATTCTCAAAAAGCTGGTAAAGAAAAAGATGGTACAAAAAGAAAATCTTTATATGACAGTGAATCCAATGATAGCAAATCAAAGAAGAAAAGAGATGCTGTTGACAAATCAAGAGCCTTTCCAGAGGCTGTGATCCTGAGAGAATAATTGGTGCCACACACAGCAGTGGAGAATTGATGTTCCTCATGAAAGGGGAAGATTCAGAGGGCAGACCTGGTGCTGACAGAAGAGGCAAATATGAAGTGTCCTCAAATTGTAATTACTTTTTATGAAGAGAGACTAATTTGGCATTCTCATCCAGAAGATGAAGTTCAATAATTGTTTGCATTGCTTTATATATATATATATATATATATGTATGTATGTATATGTATGTATATATATGTATGTATATGTATGTATGTATATGTATGTATATATATGTATATATATGTGTATATATGTGTATATATGTATATATATACACACACACCCAGAAGCATAGATTGCAGATATATATAACTTGTGTATGTAAGTATATATTCTTATAAGCATATAAGTATAGATTTGCAGAACTAGAGATCTGAGATTAAATATTTCCCTTCAGCAGAACATTTAATGATTTTTATCTTTTCTTAATTGCATTTTTTATGCATCCTAGACCTATCACTAGTATGTGAGCATCATTTATTTTAATAATATTCGATAAAATAGTGTTAAGAAAAATTGTAAAGTATTCATATAATTATAGATATTCTGTTATAAATATAAGCATCAGTTTGGAAAAGTGGGGCTATATATGGAAACTAATTTATTTAATAGAATATACGAATAGGTACTATACATCTATGGATCTTATTTTTAAACTTTTGAAATTTAAATTGCTGAGTATGTTTTCTTAAAACTGGACTTAGAAATTTTTTTTTCCATTTAGGACTAGTTGAAATTATTTTAATATTGAACAGAAAAGTAAACATTGAGATCTTAGAAAATTATGGTATGTATGTATATATATATATGTATGTATATGTATGTATGTATATGTATGTATATGTATGTATATATGTATGTATATGTATGTATATATATGTATATATATGTGTATATATGTGTATATATGTATATATATACACACACACACAGAAGCATAGATTGCAGATATAGATAACTTGTGTGTATATATGTATGTATATATGTATGTATATAAAATATATTTAAAATCTGGGTCTTGGTTTTTGATTTAGTAGTGTGAAAAAATAACTACATTCTAGTGAAAATCAAGTTTGATATGTTCATTTTGAAAATAGTATTGGGGTAGTTGTTGGGTTCTTTTGCATCAGTAGCATTGGTGACTTTGAACAAATAAATAAAACTTTCTGTAGTTGCCTCCTTTATCAGAAAAGAACATTTGATACCATGGTATATTATTTCCTCTGCATTAGAGAACACCTTTTCTAAATGTTGGGGGAAATTTCAAAAGTCATTACTCAGTCAGAATGTATGTTTAACTCATATGCCTAAGGACCACATTCACCAAAACAAAAACCATAGGTAAGGTCATGTTTCTGAGATGCCATCATTCTGAACAACCTAAGAAATAAATCACTTAAAGTTAAAGTGATTTTTTTTTACTGAAACCATAGCCTTTCAAATTATATGATTCTGTAATTGGATAATTTAAAAGTAGAGCCATATCAGAATCCATATCTATAGTCATATAAATGAAACTGTTTATTTGCAAAATTCCTGAAAGGATAAATTTTGTCACTACCAGCAACCTATCCAGTTAAAGAAAGTACACAAATCCTGGTGTTTTAATTAGCTAAGCAAGTCTTAGTTAAATGGACATTTAAAGATTCCTCTAGTGAGCCATTCCTTCACAAAAAGTTGAAATCCCTGTGTTGTATTGACTAAAAAGTCATGATTTATGGAATGTCTAAGACTTGGCTCATAGAAACATAACCAGATGGTTAGAGATGTTAGTAGTTTAGGACTCACTGGCATAAATGGGTAAATAAACTTTTGTAATCCAAACTATTGCCCTGCATGCTTTTTCTTTATCCCTCCTCTTTCCTTATAGGGAGGCTCAGTCTTTTAAGTATTTGGGCTACTGGTTCAGCAGAAGCCAGGAAAACAATAACTTCGTAGTAATCAGAATATCACCCAACTGCATATTGTTTATTGTAAATACTGGTGAACAGACATCAATAAATAGTTTTATATTCCTTTAAAAAAAGGGGGGGAGAAGACCAATGATAATACTTTGCTTTAGACATTTTATATGATATTTTCTTTATTGTTTCTCTGTATGTGTATGTTTTACAGTATAGTTTATGAGTCTCTTAGTTTCTGTTTTATAACTTATTTTAAGATTTGAGGAGCCACTTACTTCTGGCTAACTTCTTTTCTGAAACAGGAAGAAACATTTTGAAATAAAACAATCCAAATGTGTTTTAGGGTTATTACCCAGAAATTTTAGAGCATAGCGTTCTTGAAGACAAGGATAGTACCTTAGCACCTATGGCATATATTTAGTTTAGGTAATTAAATTCTTATGATAGAAGTAGTATCTAACCTCAGTGTGCAGTTCAGTAAATATATTACTTTTAAAAGATTGAGGCTTAGTTATAATAAAACCATAAATAATATTTTCAATATAACAGACTTAAGGAAAATAGCAAAGCACCTCACATTATTATCTATGTGCAGGAACTTTTTCTTACATCTAAGAGAGTAGTACTTTATGGGGAAATGTTTAGTTAAAAAACAGTGTGTTTAAACACTCTTTAGTTATCTTCCCACAAGATACCTATTAATTACAAAAGGAAAAATATTAACTTTGTTATGAAGAAATCTGGTAGACACCACCTTAACTAAGTGAATAGTTAATATCCCCAGCAATGGGACAAATAGATATTTTGGGCCTCCTAACATGATGTATTTAAAAGGACATAACATCATTTCTTTGGTATTCCTGCCAAAAATGCAAACTGAATCTAGTCACGAGAGAATATTATACAAACCCAAACTGGGGGACATTCTATAAAACAAATGACCTGTACTCTTCAAAAGTGTCAAGATGTGAAAGACAAAGAAAGACTGAAGAACTGTTCCAGAATAAAGGAGAAGAAACTGTTCCAAGTTAAAGGAGCTGTCATTAAGAATCATGATATTTACTAAATGAAACCTACGATCCTACATTGGATTCTGAACCAAAAAACACTTCTTTTTTTCATTTTTTATAAAGGATATTAGTGAAACAATTGGGGAAATTTGAATAAGATCTATGGGTTAGATAACAGTACTTTATCACTGTTACTTCCCTGGTTTTGATACTTGTACTACCTTTGTATAAGTTAATATTTATGTATTTAGGAAATAAGCACTGAAATATCTCAGGTTAAAGAAGTAATATGTCTTTTACTTTCAAACAAAAAAATAAGATAGGAAGAAAATTATAAATAGATGTGATTAAATGTTAGAGTTGGGAAAATATGGGTTAAGGTTGTATGGGAATTCTTTGTGCTGTTTTTGCAACTTTTCTAATTCTGAAATTATTTCCAAATAAAAAGTTCAAGGAAGTAGTAGCTTAATGAGGTTTGTCCCTAACTAACTGATTTTTGAGTTAAAAACCTTCTGTGGGTCAGTTTTCTCATCTGTAAAATGAGGTTGCTGTACTGGATTAAATTTTAAGGGTCCTTTCAGTTACAAAATTCTGTGATTTTATAACTAGACATTAGTAGTAATAATTTGTATCCTTAATATAGGCATGCTTAAGGAGGACAATAATAGAAAATGAAAGTTAATTTTCCCATTTGAGTCAAAAGCTGTTGTTAAAACAAAGCCCGTGTGCCAAATAATAGTTTCATATTTATTAAGCTCACAGATTTTTTTGTGTGCCAAAAAAACTTGTATTGAGATTTTATTTAATTGTACATGTCATTTGTGTTCATGCTTATGCATTAAAGACATCTTATTAGTTTTTTTATTTAATGTTATTTTAAAATGTACTTTTGTAGGATTACCCAATGAAAACTTGGTTATTAAGACCCAAGATTAATAATGAAAATTTATTTATTCTTAGAGTCTGGTCATTTAGCTCACTTAGGAGAACACGGTGCTGGTAAACACCAAGGTCATGGGGTTAGGATCCCCTTACCAGCCAGCTGCCAAAAAAAAAAAAAATTTATTAGATACATATTCTCTGCAGCCTAGAAGGACTGTCAAGCTATGAGTAGCTGATAATATAAAAATTAAACCTATGTCCAGTATAAAATATTTTTTGGTTGTATTTAACAAAAACAAAACTTTATTAATCTGTTGTTTTCCACAACCCCTCCCAGCTTGGTGATCCAGCTATTTTTCCTGCCGTAATTGTGGAACATGTTCCTGGTGCTGATATTCTCAACAGTTACGCTGGTCTAGCCTGTGTGGAAGAGCCCAATGATATGATTACTGAGAGCTCACTGGATGTCGCTGAGGAAGAAATCATAGATGATGATGATGATGACATCACTCTCACAGGTGCGTGTGTCTCCAGCAAAACCTTGTTGCAACACAGTTTTAGGTAGTGGCCTAGTCCTGAGATTTTTGGAGCATAAAAAGTCCCTAACTTGGTTTTGAGTAACTTCATTCCCTGCAGAACCTAGAGCCTTGGGGGAAGAAGGAAATTACATCTTCTGTTTCGTGTGCTGTGTTTCATACTGTTTTCTTACCTCTTCTTTCCTAAGTATATTGAGGTGAACGTGACAAAACAGGAGGTATTTAAGAGGAACCAAACCTACTCAATTCATCAAGTCTTCACTGAGCACTTTCTTATATACATAGCTCTATAGTTCTGAGAACAAAATGAAAAGCTGTTTATAGCAATAGAGGTAGGAATGTTCTTTTCTTTCTACTGCCACAGGAAACAAAATAGTAGGCCATGACCCAAAGGTACAATAAGGTCCTGGAATTTATAGAAGATTTCTCTTCTGGTTCAGTCAAAACTAGTAAAATACTTCAAACTTTAAGAGTGGACTACATAAATGTGGGGTAGTGGTAATGATATTTTCATCAATTTTAGAAACTGGTTCTTGCTTTGTGTTTTATTACATTTATATTCACATGTCTTGGCAAATATTGTGGCTGCCTTGTTCTAAGCTTTACCTTAGCATCTCCACAGTGCCTGGTATATAGTATGCATTCAGTAAAAATTTCTTGCTACTAAATACTAAAACTTTTGAAGTTACAGTAACTAGAGTAAGGTGGTATTAGTGAAAGAATAGTAAATTGGATTATTACAACTGAATATTAAGTATAGATGTGAGTTCCTGTCTACTTAAGAAGTTAACATGTTTCAGTGACATTTTAAATCAGAGAGGAAAGGAAGAATGACTGGATATCCATTTATTGGGGAAGAGAAAAGAAAGTTAGATTCCTACCTTAATCATGCTCAAAATAACATAGGAAATCCCTAATGGATTAAAAAGTATAATATAATGGGCTGGCTCATGGCTCACTTGGGAGAGTGTGGTGCTGTTAACACCAAGGCCATGAGTTCAGGTCCCTATATAGGGATGGCTGGTTGGCTCACTTAGGAGAGTGTGGTGCTGTTAACACCAAGGCCATGAGTTCAGGTCCCTATATAGGGATGGCTGGTTGGCTCACTTAGGAGAGTGTGGTGCTGACAACACCAAGTCAAGGGTTGAGATCCCCTTACTGGTCTTTATTTAAAAAAAAAAAAAAGTATAACAAATGAAACCATAAAAAAAATGAAAATTAGTCATGATATTATGAGATCCCCTTACTGGTCTTTATTTAAAAAAAAAAAAAGTATAACAAATGAAACCATAAAAAAAATGAAAATTAGTCATGATATTATTAATTAAATCTATACCTTATTTGATTTTAAAGTAACAAAGGATTTCCTAAGCATTTGGAAAAAAGTACAAAGGGAAAAGGTGGATTGACTTGCTAACATATATTGAAAAGTTCTTTATGCCAAAAAACAATTTAATGAAGTAAAAAGGCAAATGACAGATGTGTAAAACTATTTACATTCTATATGGTAGGTAAAGGATTAATATCCTTTATGTATGTAGAGCTCTTACAAATCAGTAACAACCTTAAATAGGCAAAGAATTTGAACAGTCATATTAATAAATAAAAAAATACAAATGTCCAATAAGTTTGACCAAGAGAGTACTTTTTTTAGTAAACAAATAAATGCATTGTGAAATTTTTTAAAAAATATAATTTTTACCCATCATATTGAAAATAAACAAAAAGATGATAACTTTGTGGCACAGACCAGGTCCAAAGGGGGGATAGAAATGGGATGACATTTTTGTCTTTGTGCCAAAAAAGTTCTGAGCATGGTTATATTTGTGGGTGGTATGTAGAATCTTATAGATTGGTGAAGGAGACAGAAAACTAGAGATTGGAAAGGGGGTGAAGAATTGTGCATTTCTGTTTTCTGTGTATTTGGAAAAACTAGACCAGAAACAGTATTGTAGGAACTCATGATGGAAGCTAGCAATAGCTGGAGTAAGGAACATAAGATTGATTTGGAATTGAATAAAACTGTAGTTAGTAAATTCAGTAATGATAATCAAAATAGTAACTATCAGTTATTGAGTGCTGCCCTGTGATAGTTTTTTTTAACTTTTAATTTTAAATTGTTTTTACTTACAGAAAGTTGCAAAAGTAGAACAAAGAGTTCTCCTATATTTCTTATTCTGCTTCCTCTGATGTGAATATTTTATATAACCATCATACATTTATTTATCAAGAACAGGAAATTAACACAGGGTACAATATTATTAACTAAACCTAGACCTTATTTGTATTTCACTAGTTTCACACTAGTGTTCTTTTTCTGTTCCAGGATCCCCTCCAGAATCACACATTTCATTAGTAGATGTTTCTCCTTAGTCTCTTCCAGTCTGTAACAGTTCCTTGTCTCTCATAAGCTTGACACTTTTTTGAACAGTACTGGTTGTTATTTTGTAGAATGTCCCTCAATTTTAGTTGTATGTTTTTTCATGATTGGGATGAGGTGTAACACATTTTTGGCAAGAATACCACAAAAGTGGCATTATCTCCTTCTCAGTGCATCATATTTAATGTGATAGTTTATTTATTTATTTATTTATTTATTTATTTATTTATTTATTTATTTATTTATTTATTTATTTATTTATTTATTTATTTATTTATTTATTTATTTATTTATTTATTTATTTATTTATTTATTTATTTATTTATTTATTTATTTATTTATTTATTTATTTATTTATTTATTTATTTATTTATTTATTTATTTATTTATTTATTTATTTATTTATTTATTTATTTATTTATTTATTTATTTATTTATTTATTTATTTATTTATTTATTTATTTATTTATTTATTTATTTATTTATTTATTTATTTATTTATTTATTTATTTATTTATTTATTTATTTATTTATTTATTTATTTATTTATTTATTTATTTATTTATTTATTTATTTATTTATTTATTTATTTATTTATTTATTTATTTATTTATTTATTTATTTATTTATTTATTTATTTATTTATTTATTTATTTATTTATTTATTTTTTTAAAGATGACCAGTAAGGGGATCTTAACCCTTGACTTGGCGTTGTCAGCACCACGCTCAGCCAGTGAGCGAACCAGCCATCCCTATATGGGATCTGAACCCGGGGCCTTGGTGTTATCAGCACCGCACTCACCCGAGTGAGCCACGGGCCGGCCTGTAATAGTTTTTTTAAATGTACATTATCTTATTTAATTCTCACAATACAAAAGGAAAACTGAAGTTAGAGAGATTAAATTAAGTGACTTGCCTAAGGTTGTATACCAAGTGGCAGAGCCCCCATTAAGACTAGGAAGGCAGATATTGGATTTTTAGGAGAATGAATTGCTTCTTCCTTTCAGTGCTTCACTCTCTTGTGTTTAGATGTGAAGACAGTAGATGACAAGGTACAGATAGATTCCTTCCTAGAAAATAAAACTGGTGTGGAATGGGTCCAGCAAGCAAGCCATATGTTGAAAATCAGATTTTCTATTTGCGTGTTTCTTCCCTTTCCCCTTTCTTATCTCTCTCTTTAATTCTTCCATCCTTGTCTGAGCAATGTCATGAGAAAGTGAAGAACCTTGTAGCCCTTCTTATTGCAGAGCAGGGAAGGGAGAGTACTGTGTGCCTTTGAGAACTCCAAGGGAAGAAAGAGGTAGGGATAGAAAGATTTGTTCTTACATAACGAAGTACCGAAGATTGGGTGGCTTAAACAAGAGAAATATGTTTTCTCAAAGTTTTGGAAGCTAGAAGTCCAATGCCTTTGAGAACTCCAAGGGAAGAAAGAGGTAGGGATAGAAAGATTTGTTCTTACAAGTGTTAGGTGGCACTTCAGATGATGTATTAGTTTGCAAGGGCTGCCATAACGAAGTACCGCAGATTGGGTGGCTTAAACAAGAGAAATATGTTTTCTCAAAGTTTTGGAAGCTAGAAGTCCAAGATCAAGGTGTTGGCAGGTTTGTTTTCTTCTGAGATCTCTTTCCCAGGCTTGTGGATGACCGTCTTCTCCCTGTGTCTTCATATGATCTTGCCTCTGTACCTGTGTCCAAATTTCTTCTCAGAAAGAAACCAGTCATATTAGATTAGGGCCTGTCCTAATGAACTCATTGTAACTTAATTAACTTTTTAAAGACCCAGTCTTTAAATATAGTCACATTCTGGTACTGGGGCACTTCACCATATGAATTTTGAGGGTACACAGTTTAGCTCATAATAGATGAAATTAGGGAATCATTGTTAATGTTTTTAAGATATGATAATAAAATTTTGTTAGACTCCTCATCTTTAAGATACATACTAAAATATTTAGAGATAAAGTTTGGTTTCTTGGAGTCCCTTAAAATAATGTGTGGAAGGTGAGGACTTGAGGGCAGTGAGTGGGGCATGTATGAAAGAAGATTGACCATTTGTTGGTAATGGTTGAAGCTGGGCATGGACACATGGGGATTCATTATACTATGCACCATAATTTTGAATTTGTTTGAAGTTTTTAATAATAAAATGATTTAATGATTTTAGGGAATTTGAAGCTTATATTAGATAGCAGGTATCATCTGTAATTCCAGATTTCAAATTTTCATGTTTGTCAAAATACTTTCATCTTTAATTATTGATCTACCTCATATCAAGTTTGATATAAATTTGAACCTATAAAAAATGTGTAATGACAAAAATTTATGTTGGAGTTCCACATAAATTTTCATTTGGAAAAAGGGTTGTGCTGCTAAAAATTTTTGAAAGTCATTAGACTAGGAGCTCTTATCTATGTGGAAATTCTTCTTCCTTTACTACTTGAGAATCTAAATTTGTAAGGAGATGGTAGAATTTGTATTTCCACAAGTGAAAGGTAACTATGATAACTATATTTATTAGTAAATCTTCTCTTTTAAAAAGTACTATTATCTTTCTCCTCATTCATACTTACTGTTGCCTGTTTTTACAAGGTCAAACATAATTTTTAGTAATTTATAATAATTCCAAATGTTTTTAATGAACGCTTCTTAAATTAGTATAGTCCTAAACATCATTCATTTAATGAAGGGCTGGCATTTTTTTTATACTTTTAAAAGCTGGATGTACCTTTTGTTTGTTTGTTTTCTTTCCTGTTTCGTAAAAGACCTGCCAATTTAAGCTGAATGGAATAAACAAAGTTTTGCAAATTAGACCTTTGATACTGAACACATTTAGCTTGCCTCACATCTTTGAAGTTCAAAAGGTGTAACATATATACAGCTATTATAGCTCTAGGCTATAGAATGATCTCCAGTGTATATTAAATTAAAAAAGCACAGCTAGATGGTGAAAATAAGCCCTATTGGTGTACAGTTGATACAGGAATCTATAATTAATGATGATTTACTGCATAATACCAAATGACTAGAAGAGAGGAAATCAAATGTGTACATCACAAAGTGATTGTTTTGCAATGATGAGTCTGCTAATTACGCTGAATAGAACAGCACACATTGTATATATGTATTGAAATATAACTCTGTACCCAATAGATATGTACAGTCAGTGTGTTTCCATAACAATTTTCTAAAAAATGTTAAAGGTCAGGATGCTAACTATTTTGAAAACTGATAAATTAAGGTAGAGAATAAAACTTATGCTGCCTTCCCTATATTCACTGAATTACCAAATATTAGATGAGGAAAAGATTCACTTTATAGTAGTATTCCAGCTAATAAATGAGAAAGGAGTAAGAATATCAGCATTTTGGAATGCCTAATGAGTTAATTAATAGGTCTGTGTATTGAGTATCAATGGTAATGACATCACGAGATAATCAATTATCTTAGCCTTTTGATGGAAAAACATTCCATCACATATGAAAAATAATCTTGCCAAAAATGATTAAACTAGAATTTGATTAAGCCTTAATACTAACTCCCAGTTTAGATGAAATATAGAAAAACATGTTGATGGAGTTTGAATGTGTTGTCCCCTCCAAAACCGATATGGAAATTTGATCCCCAATGTGGCAGTGTTAGAAACTGATTGAGTCTTGGGGGCGGATCCCTCTTGAATGGATTAATGCTGTCCTCGGGAGAGCAGAGAGTAATGACTGAGCTCTGTTAGTTCCCATGAGAGCTGGTTGTTTAAAAAGACCCTGGCGCCTCCTCTCTCTCTCTTGCTTCCTCTCCCACCATGTGATCTGCTTGTACCTGCTGCTTTTCTGCCATGAGTAGAAGCAGCCTGAGGCCCATGCCAGATGCAGCTGTCCCAGAATCGTAAGCCAAATGAACCTCTTTCCTTTATAAATTACTCAGTCTCAGGTATTTCTGTTATAGCAACACAAAACGTACTAAAACAGAAAATTGGTATCAAGGAGTGGGGTGTTGCTATATAGATACTTGAAAATGTGGATGCAGCTTTGGAACTAGGTAATGGGCAAAGGCTGGAGGAGTTTAGAAGACTTAGAAGAAGAGAAAAAGATGAGGGAAAGTTTGGAAGATTAGAGATTGGTTAAATGGCTGTGACCAGAATGTTGATAGAAATGTGAACTGTAAAGACCATGTGGATGATGAGGAACTTATCAGCAATTGGGGCAAAGATCACCCTTGCTATACTGTAGCAAGGAATTTGGCTGCATTGTGTCCATGTCCTTGGATTTTGTGAACCAGAGTATCTGGCGGAAGAAATTTCCAAGCAGCAAAGCATTAAGGACGCTGCATGGTTATTTCTAACAGCCTATGCTGAGTTATGGCAGAAAAGGCATGATGTAAATCCAGAATTTAAAACGGGAGCAGAGTGTAAAGATTTGGAAAATTTGCAGCACAGCCATGTGGTAGAAAAGCAGAGAGCTTGCAATGGTGCAGCCCAGTGACCATTAGCTAAGAAGATTAGTACAAAGGAAAGGGATTATCAAGCAAAGGAGAAAAAGGCCCTGAAGGCATGCAGAAGCCTCTGGGGCCAACCTTTCCATTTCAGGCCCAAAGGCCTAGGGAGACAGAATGGTCTTGGGGAACAGGCCCAAGGCACCCTCCATGGGCTCGCTGCCCAGGATCACCTTGAGAAGCTGCTTCCAGCACCAGCATCCCAGCTGCTTTGGCTGCTCCAGCTGTGGCTAAATTGGCTCCAGGTGTGGCTGGACCTGCAGCTTTGGAAAATACAAGCCAGAAGTCTTGGTGGCGTCCACGTGGTGTTAGGTC
>NW_007731190.1:86970-125506 GCF_000696425.1 Galeopterus variegatus
CCCTCATGGATGGATTAATGCTGTCCCTGGGGGAGAAGGGAGTAATGAGTGAGATCTCGCTCTGTTAGTTCCCATGAAAGCTGGTTGTGTAAAAAGACCCTGGTACCTCCTCTCTCTCTCTTGCTTCCTCTCCCACCATGTGATCTGCTTGTACCTGCCACTTTTCTGCCATGAGTAGAAGCAGCCTGAGGCCCATGCCAGATGCAGCTGTCCCAGAATCGTAAGCCAAATAAACCTCTTTCCTTTATAAATTACTCAGTCTCAGGTATTTCTATTATAGCAACACAAAATGGACTAAAACATATGTTATACTATACAATAGGAATACAACTACCCGAATCCACACTGTGGGAAACTCCATCAGACAAACAGCCTAATTTCTTCAACAAATAAATTGCAGGGGAAAAAAAAATTAGAGGGATGGAGGGTGACATAGAAATGGAAAAAAAAAAAAAAAAAAAACTTAATCAGTCCATTGCATTGTGAAGACTTTACTTGGATTCTGATTCAAACAAAAAACTGTCCACTCTCCCCATCACTATCATTTATGATTTTTGAGACAATTGGTCACTTGAATGCTGATTGGCTATTTAATATTAAGAAAATAGTGATTTTTTTATGTGATAATGATATTATAATTGTTTTCAAAACAGCCTTTTAGAGAGATTTTGTGAAATAATTTACTGCAGAAATGTCAGGATGTGTATAATTTGCATCAAAATAATATGGGGATAGGGAAGTGCATGGGGATATAGATAAATTAAGATTAGTTATGTTATTCTATTTATGCTTGAATATGTTTAAAATTCTCTGAAATAAACATTTTTAGGAGATCTACCTATTTTTCAATTTTGGCCATTGATAAGGCCTAAAAATAATGAACAATGCAATAGCAGTGAACACCCCTAGTATCTAAATTGTGGTCTCTAGGGGACAGCCCGTGGCTCACTTGGGAGAGCGTGGTGCTAACAACACCAAGTCAGGGATTAAGATCCCCTTACCGGTCATCTTTAAAAAGAAAAAAAAAAATTGTGGTCTCTAAACAAACTTACCACTGAAGGTAACAGGACACCTGAAAGAAAAGACTGATTCTGGGTTTGGGACAGGAAATGTATAAGAATAGCCTGTAATGTCTTATCATCCCAAATGTCAAAAATTATTTGGGTCATGTCTAAAAGATCCAGGAATGCCCTTTATTTTCCAAAGATGGGACATTTAGAGCATGATTAAGAATTATAACTGCAGTAGATTGAAGAATATCAAGTGCTTTAAAATCTGTGCATTCACAATGATACTAAAAAAGAAAAAAACAACTCATTGGCCACTTTTGGAAGATGCTAGGAAGCCCATTTATTATTCTGAAACCCATTAAATAATGAAAAAAGAATCGGGTATTTAATTTGCTTTTATCGTATGAACAGTGGCTCAGGATAACCAGATAATGAAGGAAATTTATTCTTTATGGAGAATTCTAACTAATAAATGCTGGAAGAACAATAGGTTTAGAATTACCACCGTTTCAGAACCGCTAATGAAATAGTAGATCTAGGCAACTATCATTCATGACGGCTACAGCCATTAGGTCAAAGACTGATGGAGAATTTTACAATGGATAGATCCAGCTGACAACACTTTAACCTAGTTTTCAGTCTTAACAGTACTGAAAGCAGTTTACCAGATGTTATAGCATCACATCAGGAGGCACACAGAATCATGCAACACCATCTTTGAAGTGTTCTTGCCGAAAAATTGACTGTGAATCTGATCAAACTTCTAGATATAACTAACAGTTTACAGGAAATTCATGGGGGGAGGCATATGGTAAGTGACACTACAGAAGTATAATCAGAAAAATCTAGAGTGGGAACTACAGACGAATGACCCTGTTTCTTTTAAGATAAACAGCATAATGGAAAAAAAGAGGGAGGAAGCACATATCATCAATTGTGATGCATTGTTTGGCTCCTGATTTGCAGGAAGCAATTTTTTTAAAACCCTGAGACACCAGAGAAATTTCAGTATTAACTGGACATCTGATTTAGAGAATAATTAATTTTTTAAAGATGTGATCATGGCAATGTCTTTTAGAGAGGAATACTGTAATATTTACAATTGAATGGTAGGTTGATAGGGGTTCACTTTAAAATAATCCAGTGAATGTATATTGGGCTAGGGAAGTACAGATGAAGGAAGATTGGCTATTATTGTTAATTATTGAATCCCTAGATACATAGGATTCACTTTCTGATTCTCTCTACTTTTGTATATGTTTGAAATTTTCTATGATAAAAATCTTAACCAAAATATGGCTTAAAATTCTCCTTGTTTTTTCTTAGAATCTAAAGGCAACTAAATTGTTATGTATACTAATATTATCATTTTTATCTACCCAGCAGAATTTTAAAATATTTTATAAAATCTATGTAAATGAATATCTACTACTGTATAAAATGTTTAGGATATAGTAAATTGTTGAGCTATCTACCCTTTATTTGTCTAATTTTTTTTAAAATTTAATTTTAAGCGGGCATTTTCCTCAATTCATAGAAGAATTTCAAAGCCTTGACAAAGGAATAATATGCTTTTTTACTATGTCTTTACTTATCTGCAAGTCTTTAATAGGAGTAAATTATAATGCCTTGCTTTCAACATTTTGTTAGAATTTTTGATGCATTTATCTTTCCTGGTTTTAACTGCTATGGAGAAATTGGACTTATAAGCATTTGTTTTTATAGAATATATAATTAAAAAATTAATTGATTCATGTAATTGGGGGAGATAGTCTGCTTTTGAAGACTTCAGTTTTGTACATCTTGAGAGGATGAAAATAAAAAGAGCACATACTTATGGATGTAAGAAACTAGTCAGAAATCTACCGACATCCTCTAGGGTGTTTTTTATAGTAACTCAGAAATGTAACTGCATGCTTTAAGGAGGAAAAGTTTAAAGCTTTTGAAAGAGGAAGATTCTGTGAAGGGATAAATTGCTGTTTGAAAAATCCAGGCTAGATTTCAATTCTTCCCTCTTTTTATATTGGCTATCTTCTTGTTCCTTGACATCCAGAGAGCCTGTGGATATTTGGGTACAAGGTATTAGCTTGAGGGAATCAAGCCCAGAGGTTTGGAATCCTGCAAATGTATCTTTCATATCCAGAGGAAGATTTTCTTCTTGTGGCTTGGCAGGTTGTAGGGACTCCCAGTGTTAGCCATTATTTTATGGGGAAAATGTTCTTTGTTAGGAGTTTCTTCCTAACTGAGAAGAGCTGTGTTAGTATGGGATAACAGATTCTGAACTTCTTGGTATGCATCCTTCAAAAGTTGTCCTGGCCCTCTGTTCCTTTAGCAGTTTGTCCCTTCCAACATGGTATTCCATGGGGGGGGTGGGGGGGGGCGTCAGCCAAATTAATTCAGGTAGAAGGCAATTTACTAATCTCCATTACATTTTGTTTTATAACAGTATAGACTAATCTCATTTTCTTTAAATGACTTATTTGCATGCCCTTGCTACTACTACTATTCTTGCTTTAATCAACCTCTATTCCTCTCACAGTACTTAAATTCTATTTTTTTTTTCTTCTTGTTCAGTCCTATCTTAAATGCCTCAACTTAAGCCCATCTCTTCAGGAAGCCTTCTTAACTTACAATGATATACAGTTGTCTGTAGTCAGTCTGTTCTATATCATAAAATTAATCACTTATCTTCCTGGATAGTATCTGCATATCAGTTACCAATAGTTAAGGGAAAAGGTTATGTATGTTTCACACTATTGTAATTTCCACGTTTCCTAACACAGTTGTGTAAGAGTGATAGGTGCTCAGTGTTATTGTCAGTGAGAACTTGGATTCAATTAAGAATGTTGTAGGTTCTTGGAGATTTTCAGTCTAAAGAGATCATGTGAACTGTTTACGAAATATTTAGGATAATAAATATTACAGTATTCTGATGGAAAGTTAAGCTAAATTTCAAAGAACTACCAATTTCTTGGACGTCTGATTATAGTCTTAATAGTGAAAAAGAAAATGTGATTTTATTCCTCCTCTGGATTGAATAGGAATGGGGAAAAGACAATGTGGGAATGATCATTTTCGTTCATTTGGGGAAAAGAGCTTTTTTTAGCACTGTGTGAAATTAAAAGGCTTATATTTAGTTACACACTGTCAATCCAACCTTGAATCTGAGAGTTTATATATATATTCAAGCTTTACAAAATAACGTGTGTGATTTGTACCTTGGATTAAGCACAGTGTGTAATAGAGTAATTAATGTTCCACAAATCCACCGTAGAAGAATGGTACCAGAATACTATAATTACCAAGGTGTTTAGATTCTAACAATGTGACTTTGCCTAAAAATTCTTGGAAATAGTGATAATTCAATAATTAAAGAGGAATGGAAGAAGATTCAGAGATTAATGGAGACTAATGTTCACATTAGTGACCTAAGAATATTGGAATTGATTTTAGAGCTGAAAAGTACCAAAGAATATCAACCCAGTCATGTTATAGTATGGGGTCTACAGAAACGGAATGACTTGCCCAGTGACCTACTGGTTTAGTGACATAGCGTAAGATTTCTGTCATTCTAGGACCCTTTCCATTCCAGTCCAATGCCCTTATTTATTTCTGAAACTATAAGAATGACCAGTGGTTTCCCTCCAGAGTGCAAGCTCTTACTTACCCTTTTACTTCCCAGCATCTTGCAAAGGTGTTTTGTTTTGTCAGTTACTTAATAGTCAGATTCAGAACAATTTTATATGTTGATTGTTTATATGTATATGTATATAAACTCAAATATTAAGGGATATGTTCTGGTTCAAGAGATCAGCAGTGTGTGAATTTCAGAACAACAGATGTCTTGTAGCTAATTCTATTTTTTTGTTAAATGTATTGTAGTTGAAGCTTCTTGTCATGATGGGGATGAAACAATTGAAACTATTGAGGCTGCTGAGGCACTCCTCAATATGGACTCTCCAGGCCCTATGCTGGATGAAAAGCGAATAAGTGAGTGGTTATGATTGTTCATGGTTATGTACTGTGTAAAGTTATTCTTGCCATCTCTCTCTATCAGATAATAAATGTTGAGAGACCAGAGGACGTGTTTTATATTTTTTGTGTCCCAAGCACATTTTAAGGCACAGTACTAGTTGAGGCATTTTTGCTAATATGTTTAATTAGAAAAGACTTTTAAATTTGGGAAATGAAGCCTTTAGGAACAAAAAAGTAATTTATTAGTTATTAAATATTAGATTATGAAAAATTTCTGCTTTTAACTTCATTGGTGAAAGTATTAGGTTATTTAGGGCCCAAACTATTATAATTTAGTCATCTCTATAGATATTCATCAGTGAATAGACAAAACTCTATTGAAAATTTTACTAATACTTCATGGCATAAAAATTCGCTACCATGGCTGGCCGGTTAGCTCAGTTGGTTACAGCATGATGCTGATAACACTAAGGTCCATGGTTTGATCCCTGTACTAGCCTGCGGCCAAAAAATTAAAAATAAATAAATAAATAAAATTCCTGCCACATTATTGATTCACTTTAAATCCATGTTCTCCTTTGGGCTTTTCTGACAAGGAAGCACTCAAACTCATAAAATTAATTACTAAGTCAAGATATTTATTGAATATTTGCTATATGCACAGTAGCAGTGCATTAGGCAATAATATGATATACAAATGAATAGATATTCTTTTCTTCAAGCTTACAATTTGATTTTGAAAATAAGTAGAATATAATTTTGAAAATAAGTAAATAACTGTAGAAGACAGAAATAAAGGCCATGAGAGTGATAGCAAAGTGTTCTGGATGAGTACTCTAGCTGAGAACATCAGAGATGGGCTTTATTGGGGGGAGTGTTTTCACCTGTGCTATAAATGAAAAATAAGCTTTTAATAGGTAGAGGAGACAGGACAGGGCATTTAAGCTAGAGAGAATGAATTGAGTCAAAGACACAGACCTGTAAAAAAAAAAAAAAATGCAATTTTTGAGATAAAAGTGTTTTGGTATAGCTGACATGTAAGCTTCATGGTGGGTAGGAGATGAAATTGGAAAGGTAGGTTTGGTCTAGATTGTGGAAGCTTTGAAAGGCATGCTGTGGAGTTTGGGTTGCTCTCATCTTTTTTCCCCTACAAACTTTTAGAAGATATGTCAATTTTATTCATCTGATTTTTCAGGGTGTAAAGTTTTTGTGTGGAAGAATAATATGGTCAGATCAGACTTAGGTTTCAGAAGATACCTTTAGCAACAATGTGAAGAATGGAGAAAACAGACAAGATAGCTGGTGATAGGAAGTCAAATAAGAAAGACATTGTAATAGTTTAGTCAAGCCAGGACTGATATAAGGTTACTTGAGAGGCAGAGGAAATGAAAAGGAGGGAACAGATTTCAAGATGTTATTCCTACTTTAATCTTTGCAGAAATTATGAAACTATTTTTTCTACTACCCAGTTCATTATAATTAGTTGATTTTATTTCCATTAGATAATAATATATTTAGTTCATCTGAAGATGATATTGTTGTTGCCCCAATCACCCATGTGTCCGTCACATTAGATGGGATTCCTGAAGTGGTGGAAACTCAGCAAGTGCAAGAGACATATGCAGACTCACCAGGAGCCTCTTCACCAGAACAACCTAAGAGAAAGAAAGGTATGTGGTTAATTTGTTTAGGGCAAACAGTGAAGTCTTGATGTAGAATCTGAATATAATTTTTATTCAGTGTTATTTCTATACCAATTAAAACTTAGATAAGAAAAAATTGAGAGCACAAAACATAAGCAGTATTTCTTTATGTTAGAGTCATTTTTTTAAAAGTAGATTATTTAATACATTTAAAATATTTGTTCTATCTCACAGAAAAGGGATTTCCCAACTTTTTAAAGGCTGAAATTTTTATCTCAACCCTTTTATCCAAGTTCAGACAGAGCTTGGGAGTCAGGGCAGGCCAGCTTCCTCGCAAGGGGCATAATTTGAAAGCCTCTGATGTATACTGGTGATTCCAATATAAGATTATGGTTAGAAGAATACAATGAGTTGGAAATCAGCAGGTAAGTAATTGAAGAGAAAATGTTAGAATGTATTAAATTGCAATTTTTAACTTTTCACAAATTGGGACAGCACTTGAATTTTAAGTCTGACACTCCTTCCATTTCATTGCCTTCTGATTCTGTTCCTGCTTGTTTAATGTTGAGTTTAATATCTTGGATAATGGCATCACTAGTAAGTAAGGGAAATTCCAGAAGCCAGAAATGAAGAGGAAAGTAAAGTAGTAAGCATGAACTGACACTGCAGCAGCTCTGAAGAGCTGAGTAGGATATGTCAAGGAGCTTGGTTTTATTGCCTATGTAAAGGCAGAAGTTTAGATCTTGGGCCTATGCAAGGTGGGGTATTGGACAAAGTCCTCAGAATATAACTGGGACCCTTGAAGAGCTAAAAATTCCCCCTACTGGCACAAACAGATATCAAGGAAGCTTGTATTTTTCAGCTGGGGCTCTAAGTAGAGAAATTCTTCCTTTGAGAATTCATAATCCTAGGCCTGTCTTAACCTAGGTATATGACTAGGTTTTAAACAATCACTGACTTTAGGAATTCCCAGCCAAGTAATTAACATAAAAGTGACCCCAGGGTAGTAATATCTTTGGGGTAACCAGGCAGAAGCTCTTACAAGACTGCTCTGGCAGGTTATATATTTAATCCAGGCTGCACAGGATTTCCTCTGATAAAGCCCTGTTTAAAGTGAACTTGTATTTCAGTATCACAGAATACATGAGAAAGACACTTCCTGACTGAGAAGTAGCAGACATAGAAAACCCTAGGGTTAGTTCTCTAAGAATCTCAGATAAGAGAATTATCAAATAGAAACTTTAAATGAGTATGATTATAATTTTTAAAGCAAAATAATAAAAAACATGGTCAAAGAATAAGACTATTAAAAAAGACCAGGTGGAACTTCCTTTTCTAGTCAAGATGGAATAACAGAACATAGTTTTACTCTCCCACCTGAAACAACTGAAAACACAGATGATATATATTTAACAGTGGTACTAAACAAATTGGACATTAGTCAACAAAAGCCAGTGATACCTGAGAAACAGGAAACAAATGAGGTATACCCTATGATTGTCCCATCTTACTACATGGAGAAGAAATTGGAAAATTTGTGGTATATCGTTACATTAAAATACTATCAGCAATAAAATGGAACGTGCTATTGATATGTATAACAAAAATGGATGAATCTCAATATAATTATGCTAAGGGAAAAATGAAAAAAGAATATGCCTCTTTTATATAAAACTTTAGAAACTGCAAACTATAATGACAGAAAACAGATGAGTGGTTGCCTATGGACTGAGCTTGGTGTGGAAGGGTGAGATGTAAGGATTACAAAATGGCACAAAGTACTTTTGGGGATGATGAATATGTTCATTGTCACAAATGTAGTGATGGTTTCACAGGTGCATACATATGTTAAAACCTATCAAATTGTAAACTTTAAACATGCAGTTTATTCTATGTCAATTATACTTCAATAAACCTGTTTCAAAAAATATAAAACGAACATCCTACCTAATGGGGAAAGACTGATATAATAAAGAATCAAAAAGTACTTATAGAAATGAAATTGAAAACATAATGGATGGGTTAAAACAGCAGATTAGTCCCTACTTATGAAAGAATTTGTAATCTTCAATATACATCTGATGTGGAAAAGACATGAAAGAGTTAGAGATGTAGAGGAATGAATGAAAAGGTCTACATGTTTAATCAAAGTTCTTGGAGGAGAGAATATAAAAAGTGAGGAAGAGGCAATATTCAAAGACTGGGAATTTTTCAGAATGACATTAATCCTCAGCATTGTGAATACTGAATAGTGTAACTACAATAAATCCAGGCCTATATACATTGATAGTAAAAATGCAGAACAACAAAAACCCCTCTCCAAGTTCAAAAAAAAAAAAGAAGAAGAAGAAACAAGAAACAAACCAGGGAGAAATACATTACTTAAAGAGGATTTATTTTTCAGTTGGCAGTTTAGAAGCTCCCAGTAGAGGCTGGAAGGATTAGATATCTTCAAAGTGCTGAGAAGAAGTAACTGTCAACCAAAAATTCTGTACCCAAACAAACTATAATTCATGTGAAGCTGTGTACTTTACCACCTTGAATAGTAAGGAAGATGATGGGAGAGTATGGATAATTGGGTAGGCTACTGGCAGTGTCTGTTATGACTAAAACTAGTGGAGGAAAGCAATGGGAATAAAGAAAATGTTCTCTGTTAGAAAAACAGGTAAACAGCATACAATAAGATGGTATGACGTTATTGAAATCTTGGCTTCTAATACTTGTAATGAACAGTCAGCCAGAAGAATCTGCCTCACAAAAGGGTTCTGTGCAGATGTTTGCAGTGATGAAAGTTGAGATACCTGGCTGACTAGGATACATTTGCAATTTTAAGAGGGGCCTAAAGAGTAGGTATTTTGACCTTTTTATCCCTTACTCTCATTCACCCAAATAAATCGGAAATGTTTTTCTGTTCTGGGGATGGGTTGTTACTAAACTTGTGATTTTTAGCTCTAGAATTCTGTTTTTCTGAGTCATCGCTCTTTATTATATTAACCCAGGAGTCAGCCTCAAGAATGTTGGGGTAGGAGGTAGCGACTAAAGTAGTCATTGTTTCTTACAAACAGCATAGTAGTCTGTTCAGACAGCATGATCATCTCAACCTAAATACAGGCAACGGTGCTACCAAGCTGTGGATCTAGATATATGGCAAAACATCACAAACAAAACTTTAGAATAGTTAATTGATACAGACTAAAGCAGTTGGGATGGACTTACTTTAGAGATTGATGATGGATAACCATGGAGCTTTTTTGCTGTGAACTGAAAGAGATACAGAAAAATGAGATGTTTAACAATACACAGGAAGGCAAATATAGTTAATAGAGTATTGTACATTTCAAAATCACTAAGAGAGTAAATTTCAGATGTTTTCAATATAAAAAAAGTTAAGTATTTGAGGTGACTGATATGTTAAGTAGCTTGATTTAATTATTCCACATGGTATTTATAAATTATAACATTACTTTGTGCCATGAATTTATACAATAATAATTGCCAATTTGCAATTAAAAAAATAAAAATACACAGGAAAATATAAATTAACTATGGATGGGCACCCCCACCTGACAGATGGCAGGAGCGTGCCTGGGGACCTCAGGAGCCATGGGCAGCTCTCACCCCTGTCATAGATACTACTTCTGTGGGGGTGGTCTGCCACAGCCACTACTGCTGCAAGAGCAGCTCACCACCACAGCAGCAGCCACCGCCACCATGCAGGCAGCCTGCTGATCACTCAATTGCACTAACACAAGGAGAGTCACCATCAGAGCCTGTGGAAAGAGGAAAAAGAAAACCCACCCAGCGTCACCCATTCCAAACCGGGGAACCCCAGTATACCCCAGTTCACATATCAGAGTCACAGGATGCTAACTGGGATGCCAACAAGCCTGCCCAGGGACACTCACAGCAGGCAAAGAGTGAAATGGCATCCATGTGCTTCTCCCAAGGACTTGAGAGCTCACCCACATCCTCAATGAACCAACACAGCATCAGTAATCTCAGCAAGGAATATCTAAGCACCCCAGTTCCTAGGCCAGGGAAGCACTCACACAACTTCAACACTTAATATGGCCAAAGTACCCACATGGAGAGTATACTACGCATCTACCCAGAACCAACACTAAAACACCCTACTCACTGGTCAATATGAAACACATCTACAAGAGGAAGTTTCTTTCCTCAAAGCCCGCTCCAGAGTAATAAAAGAAACAACTGCTCTACCAGATGACTGGACATCAATGTACAGATAATAGAAATATGAATTAAAAAAAAAAAAAAGACACCATCAAAAGAATACAATAATTCTCACGTACCAGACCCCGCAGAGCAGGAACCCCTTGAAATAACTGAAAAGGAATTCCAAGTAACAATCTTAAGGAAACTCAGTGAGGAGGAAGAATCAAGATGGCAGAATAGACATCCCCAGCATCACTCTCTCCCTCAACTGACCAATTTGCAACTGTTTAAAAGGCAGACTGCCAGGTTGGGGCCACTAAGCTCAGGATAAGAGGAGGAGAGACCTATAGAATTCAATGAAGAAGGTGGGAGAAGCCACAATGAGAGAAAGCATTCCAACCATTTGAGCCCTGGCCATTTCAAGGCTGGCCCTGGTGAGCACACAGAGCAAGAGCTATCAAACACTGCAGCTGTGCCCTTTGTGTGAAGTTGCTTGGAGACTGCAGGAGAGAGGAGGGCCTTGGTGGCCTCCAGGCCAGCAAGACTACTGACAAGGTTCCCACAGAGCAAGAGCTATCAAACACTGCAGCTGTGCCCTTTGTGTGAAGTTGCTTGGAGACTGAAGGAGAGAGGAGGGCCTTGGTGGCCTCCAGGCCAGCAAGACTACTGACAAGGTTCCTGAGGGCCCACATAGGAGTGAGGGGCCACTGAATGGCCGGTGAGTCATCACACGGGACTGGTGCATGGCCTGTCCCATGGGAGCTGTTTGGAGTGAGGGGGGTGGGAAAGACTGGCCCACTGGAGGAACACTGGGGCACAGTATGGACAGCTGATCTGCCTTCCAGTCATCACAGGCCCATTCAGTGGAGACTAGTGAGGAATATAGAACTGCAGGGGGTGTAGTTTGCTGAAAAGACTAAGGCCCAGGCCAGAGTTTTCACACAATCCAGGTGTATCAGAACTCACAAGACCCAGAAGTGCTTATAAGGTCAACAATTAAAACCTGAGCTGCACAAAAAGTCTTCCCCAGAGAATCAGCAGCAAAGCAGCAATTTAGTTCAACCAGAGGGCCCAAGTGCTGGTCCCCACAGGAAGTTCCCACATTTTAGAAGTAAGCAAAGAACAACTAATTAGTTCCAGTGCAGAGTTTAAATGGTGAGGGTAGCTAATAATACAACACAGAACTGAAAAAAAACCACAAAAACCCAACAGATCAGAGACAAAATTCTGATATCAACCAGTAAAGGTCTAACACCAACAAAGAACACCTATAAAACCAAGGAGAGCCAGAAGCCCTCTGGGCTTCTGAGCCAGGGTGAGGGACTCCCAAGGACCTCATCCATGTCCCCCCCAATGTCTGCATCCAGCACAGCGATGACCACACCACTGCTGGAAGCCCCCAAGGCTCCCAAGCTGAGGTGGGGGTGCTGAGGGCCTCAACCATGCCCTCCCAATGTCCACATCCAGCCCAGCAAAGGAGCCAGCTGTGGGCCAACCCTTCCCCCCACCCCTCCTCCATTTTTTCTCCTTCTTCCTCTCCTGCTGCTCCACAACAACGTCCTAGAATGTAAAATAATAATAATAATAAATAATTTTTTTAAAAAAAGGAAATTCAGTGAGATACAAGAAGACTCAGATGACACAACAAAATGAGAAAAACTATCCAGAATATGAAGGAAGAAATTCACAAAGAGATTAATACCTTAGAAAAAATGTAGCATAACCCCTGGAACTGAAGGATTCATCCAACAAAATAAAAAACATAACCAAGAGCTTAAGCAGCAGGGTAGAGCAAGCAGAAGAAAGAATTTCTGATCTTGAAGATGGTCTTTTTGAAATAACCCAGGTAGACAAAAGAAAAGAGAATTTTAAAAAATGAAGAAAATCTAAGAGAGCAAACAGACAACCTGAAGTGCACAAACATTGGCGTTATGGGTGTTCCAGAAGGGGAGGAGAAAGGAAAAGGCATTGAAAACTTAGTTAATGGAATAATAGTGGAAAACTTGCCAGGAATAGGGAGAAACATGGACTTTCAGATCCAGAAGACTCAGAGATCCCCAAACAGATTGAATCCTAAAAGTTCTTCTCTGAGACACATTATAGCCAAACTGCCCAAACTCAAAAACAGAGTCTAAAAACAGGGGAAAAAAAAGCATCGAGTCATCTCTAAGGGAGTCCCCATCAGACTAACAGCAGACTTTTTAACAGAAACTCTACACCCCAGAAGAGAATGGGGTGATATATTCAAAATACTAAAAGAGAAAAATTGATGGCCAAGAATACTATACCCAGCAAGGCTATCCTTCAGAAATGAGGGAGAAATGGTGTATTTCCCATACAGACAAAAACTGCAAGAGTTCACCACCAGACGATTAGCCCTATAAGGAATTCTCATGGGAGTCCTGCATCTGGAATAATCACTCACAGAAATACACAGGAAAGAACAAAACATGCTGGCTGAACAAAAATGCAAATGAGAAAGAGGAACTATATCTTACCACCTCAAGAAACCAACAGACATCAAAGACAAACAATAAAAGGGGAAGAAAGGAACAAAAGATATTTAAAACATCCAAATGAAGATTGATAAAATGCCAGGAATAAGACGGTACATTTTGATAACAACCCTAAATGTAAATGGATTAAATTCCCAACTCAAATTTTGACAAAGGCTGATTGGATTAAAAAGCTAGACCCAACTGTATGCTGTCTACCTCACTTCACCTGTAAAGACACACACAGAATAATAGTGAAGTCATGGAAAAAGATATACCATGCAAACAGAAGCCAAAAATGAGCAGGAATATCTATACTTATATCAGATAAAATAGACTTTTTTTTTTGTCCTTTTTGAGACCGGCCACACCACGCTCAGCCAGTGAGTGCTGTGAGCGAACTGGTCATCCCTATATAGGATCCGAACCCACGGCGGGAGCGCTGCTGCGCTCCCAGCACCGCACTCTCCCGAGTGTGCCACGGGCTCAGCCCAGATAAAATAGACTTTAAACCAAAAACCATAAAAAGAGACAAAAGAAGGCCATTACATAATGGCAAAGTGATCTATCCAGCAAGAAGACATAACAATCATAAATGTATATGCACCCAACACCAGAGCACCCAGATATATGTAAAGCAAAAGACCAAAAGAAATAGATAGACCCAAATACAGTAATAGTTAGGGACCTGAACACACCTCTCTCAACACTGGACAGATCATCCAGGCAACAAATCAAAAGAGAAACCCAGGATTTAAACTATGCCTTAGACCAACTGGACCTGGCAGATGTCTAGAGAATATTTCATCTAGAAACTACAGAATATATATTGTTATCAGCACATGGAATTTTCTCCAGGATAGACCACATGTTATGGCACAAATCAAATCTCAACAAGTTAAACAATTGAAATCATTCCAAGTATCTTTACAGATCACAAGAGATTAAAACTAGAAATCAGTAACAAGCAGGACTTTGGAAACTGTAAAAATACGTGGAAATTAAACTACATGCTCCTGAATGACCTATGGGTCCTAGAAGAAATTAAACAGGAAATCAAAAAATTTCTTGAAATTAATGAAAATAAAGACACATTATCCCCAAACCTGTGGGATACTGCAAAAGCAGTACTAAGAGGGAATTTCATTCGAGTAAATGCTTACATCAAAAGAATAGAAAGATTTCAAATAAACAATCTAACACTGCACCTGAAAGAAACAGAAAAACAAGAACAATTCAATCCCAAAATTAGTAGATGGAAAGAAATAATTAAGATCAGGGCAGAGCTAAATGAAATAGAGACCCGAAAAGTGATACAAAAGATCAATGAAACAAAAAGTCGTCTTTTTTGAGAAGAAAAACAAAACAAACCATTAGCTAGAGAAGACCCAAATAACAAAAATCAGAAATGAAAAAGGAGACATTACAACTGATACCACAGAAATACAAAGAATCATTAGAGACTGTTATAAACAGTTGTACACCAACAAATTGAAAACCTGAAGGAAATGGATAAATTTCTGGACACATACAAATACCAAGACTGAACCAAGCAGAAATAGAAAACTTGAACAGACCAATAACAAATGCGATTGAGTACGTAATCAGCAGTCTTACAACAAAGAAAAACCCAGGATGGGATGGGTTCACTGCTGAATTTTACCAAACCTTTTAAGAGGAATTAATACCAATTCCCTTCAAACTATTCCAAAAAATTGAAACAGAGGCCATTCTCCCAAACTCATTCTATGAGGCCAGCATCACTCTGATACCAAAATCAAAGATACAACAAAAAAAGAAAACTACAGGCTAGTATCTCTAATGAACATAGATGCAAAAATCCTCAACAAAATATTAGCAAACAGAATACAACAACATATCAAAAAAATTATACACCATGATCAAGTGGGATTCATCCAGGGATACAAGGATCATTAAACATATGCAAATCAATAAATGTGATTCACCACATCAACAAAATCAAGGACAAAAGCCATGGGGGTATCTCAATAGATGCTGAAAAAGCATTTGACAAAGTTTAACATCCCTTCATGATAAGCAAATTAGGTATAAAAGGAAATTATCTCAACCCAATATACAGCAAACCCACCACCAATGTCATCCTGAATGGGGAAAATCTGAAAGCTTTCCCCTTAAGAACCAGGAACAAGATAAGGAGGTTTGCTCTCACCACTCTTATTTAACACAGTATTGGAAGTACTAGCCAGAGCAATCAGGCAAGAGAAAGAAATAAAGGGCATCCAGATTGGAGAAGATGAATTCAAACTGTCCCTGCATGCATTCTGTCTCTTCTATAGAAAGAATCCTAAAGATCTGCAGAATAGCTCTTAGAGCTGATAAACAATTTCAGTCAAATTGCAGAATACAAAATCAACATGCAAAAATCAGTAGAATCTTTATAATCCAATAACGAACTAGCAGAAGAAGAAATCAAGAAAGCAAGCCCATTTACACTAGTCACCAAGAAAATAAAATACCTAGGAATAAATTTAATCAAGGAGGTGAAAGATCTCTACAATGAGAACTACAAATCACTGCTGAAAGAAGGTAAAGAGGACATAAAAAGGTGGAAAGACATTCCATACTCTTGAATAGGAACAATCGCCATTGTGAAAATATCCATACTACTTAAAGCAATCTACAGATTCAATGGAATCCTCATCAAAATACCAGTTTTATTCTTCATAGTAATAGAAAAAACAATCCTAATATTCATATGGAACAACAAAAGATCCCAAATAGCCAAAGCAATCCTAAGCAAAAACAAAAGAAATAAAGCCAGATGCATAACGGTACTTGACTTGAAATTATATTACAAAGCTATAGTCACCAAAACAGCATAGTATTGGCATAAAAAGAGACACAGGGACCAATGGAACAGAATAGAGAACCTAGAAATCAACCCACTTACTTACAGCCAACTGATCTTTGACAAAGGCACAAGAACATAAATATAAGACTTGAAACTATAAAACTCCTATAAGAAAACAGAAGAAGCACTCCAGGATGTAGGACTAGGCAAAGACTTCATGAATAAGACCACAAAAGCACAGGCAACAAAAGAAGAAATAAACAAATGGGATTATATCAAACTAAAAACCTTCTGCACATCAAAAAGAAAGAATTAACAGAGGGAAAAGATAACCCACAGAATGAGGGAAAGTATTTGCAAACTATGCATCCAATCAGAGATTGATATTCAGAATATACAAGGAACTCAAACAACCTAGCAGTTAAAAAACAAGTAACCTGATTAATAAATGGGCAACGGAACTAAATAAGCATTTCTCAAAGGAAGATATACAAATGGCCAACAAACACATGAAAAAATGCTCAATGTTTCTAAGGATCAGGGAAATGCAAGTCAAAACCATATTGGGTTATCATCTCATGCCATTAGACTGGCCATTGTCAAAAAGACAGAGAATAACAAAAGCTGCTGAGGATACAGAGAAAGGGGAACTCTCCTACACTGTTGGTGGGACTTTAAAGTAGCAGTTATGGAAAACACTATGCCGGTTCCTCAAACAAATACAGATAGAACTGCCTTGCAATCCAGCAATCCCATTACTGGGTATATACCCAAAGGAATGGAAATCATCATGTTGAAGGGATACCTGCCCTCCCATGTTTACTGCAACTCTATTTACTATAGCCAAGAGTTGGAAACAACCTAAATGTCCACCAGCAGATGACTGGATAAGGAAAATGTGTACATATATATATATATATATATATATATAAAATGTGTGTGTGTGTGTATATATATGTATACATTACACACACACACACACACACACACACACACACAGTGGAATACTACTCTACCATAAAAAAGAGTGAAATTCTGCCATTTGCAGCAACATGGATGAACTTAGAGAAAATTAAGTGAAATAAACTAGGCACAGAAAGAGAAATACCAAGTGTCATCATTCATCAATGGGAGCAAAAAAGTAAATAAAGAATCACAATAATTCATTGAACTTTCAAAAGGAGAGAACAGAACTGAGTCCACCAGAGGTGGGGGAGGGAAAGGGGGTAGTGAGAAATTGGTAAAGGGCCACAAAAAATGATTACATTGTGTAATGATGAATATACTAATTACCCTGATTTAAGCATCGCATATTGCCTATAGGTATTGATATTCAGTGCTGTACCCCACATATGTACAATCGTTTCATTAAATAAAAAAATATATAAAAATAAACTATGTAGTTCACCAAAATTTTGCCTTATATATTTTCTATATATCTAAAGTTTAGGGAAGTTTCCAGTACTTGAGAACTAACTGTATGCAGGGATGTATTTAATAGATAGAAAAGGTAAAAATCCACTGCTACTACCTTCAAAAGATTACATAACCAACAGGCAGACAAACTTATATGAATTTGAGTCCAAGTTTTATCAGCGTCAAGAGTGTTTTCCAGAATCTTAAGAAAGCACTTAGTATGGTCACCTCAAAGACAAGAAACATTAAATTTAACATCATTTTTACAGATGAGCCAAAGTGTTATTTCTTATATAGATGTGTTTGTGACCTAACCTACATTAATGTTCAATTTTTACTGAAGTTATTTTCCTTTTAGTAAATAGCGTTTTGAAAAACCAGTATATGCTACTACTTACGCATAAAGCATTTGGCACTTGACATTTGGAATATGTGAAAAAAAAATCTAAATTGTCTATTCTTTCTCACTTTTGAGGGCAAATATTTATGCAGAGCTGTTCTGATTTCAGGGAGAAAAACTAAACCACCACGACCAGATTCCCCAGCCACAACACCAAACATATCTGTGAAGAAGAAAAACAAAGATGGGAAGGGTGAGTACTACTATAATTTCTGCATAATACTTACAGGTCAAATAGCATTCAGATTATGTTATAGTGTGTGCATATTTTAATAAGAAACCACCAGCTTTCTTGATAAAGTGAAATGAATCTTACTGTTGCCACATGCTTATAAGATATGGTTTCCAATTTCTATAAAGAGACAGGTAATAAAGTAGCCCAAGAAATCTTTTTGAGTGATTATCAAAATAAACCATTCTTTCATTTAATAATGAGGTTCTTGGAAGAATTCAGCCAGGTTAGATTTTTTAGTTCATAGACACTTATAGGCGGCTACCCAGTTAGCTCAGTTGGTTAAAGGATGGTGTTGATAACACCAAAGTCCAGGGTTCAATCCATGTACTGGCCAGCCAGTAAAAAAAAAAAAAAAAGAAGAAGAAAGAAAGAAAAACAGACACTTTCATATATGTTATCCTGGAGTCCTAGTAGTTTCATAACTGTTGCCCACATTTGAAGAAAATTGTTATGGCTGATCTGCTGCCTGTAATATAAAGAGAACAACTGTTGAGGGGTTTTGTACAGCTCTTTCATGTTTCTTCTGTGGGCTGATTCTTAAAAAGGCAGAAAAAAATTGTCTCACAGTGCTTTTTCCCTAAGTCATTACAAGTCTAATTGACAAGATTGCTCTGTTCAGACATCTTATATGGGACTATTATTAAAGATCTTTAATAGACACTAAAAATTATGATCATTATATCACCAATACTGAGTTTTATAATATTTCTGTATAAATGTAGATAGAACTTAGAAGACTTTTATTTGTGTTTTATTGTGCTCTTATAAATGACATTTTGGTCATTTAAGAAAATTGTTATTGTTTCAGGAAACACAATTTATCTTTGGGAGTTTTTACTGGCACTGCTCCAGGACAAAGCTACCTGTCCTAAATATATCAAATGGACCCAGAGAGAAAAAGGCATTTTTAAATTGGTAGATTCTAAAGCAGTATCCAGGTTGTGGGGAAAGCACAAAAACAAACCTGATATGAATTATGAGACCATGGGAAGAGCACTCAGGTATGTGAAGTTTTGTAGTTTTGTGTTAAGGATATTTCCTCAATACTAAAAAATTAAAGGATTAAAGAAGTGGTGAATTTTATTTATAGAAGTGTCAAAACCACAATACTTACAGAAATCAGTATGCATTTAAGTTGAAATCTTATTCCAATGCAGGGAAATGTTTCCTTCCAAAAAAAATTTTCAAGTAGAAAACAGATATTTTACTTATAAAGGGATCAGAAAATGTGTATCCTCAGGAATGGTAAATTGACCATAGGGCTTCTATGTTTTGAGCCATTAAACTTAAGTTCAGCACAAAGTACAAATACTCTAATGGTAATGCAGGTACTTAATAAAAGGGTGCATGTTTAAATATGAATCACAAGTATACGGTGGAATAAATTAATGCTTCACGAATAATAGGAGACATTGTCAAAATTTTGAACTAGAGTACCATTTTATTCTTAAGTTCATTTTTAATTTTTCTGGGATCATGTCATTTATTATTCAAGATATGCATGTATTTGAGAAAGATTAGAAATGGGAATGTAATTTCTAGAGTATATATAATTTGGTAATCTTAAACTAGAACTATTTAGTTACTAGAACTATTTAGTTGTACTTTTAGGTTCTTGATTTTATTAAAGTCAATGACAATTATTATTTTTTTTTTTTTTGTCCTTTTTGAGACTGGTCGCACTGTGCTCAGCCAGTGAGCACTGTGAGCGCACCGGTCATCCCTCTATAGGATCCGAACCCGCGGCGGGAGCGCTGCTGCGCTCCCAGCACTGCACTCTCCTGAGTGCGCCACGGGCTCGGCCCCAATGACAAAATTTTGATCACTTCTATTGTACTTCATTAAATTTTATACACAAAACTGAGTCAGATTTACTGAATCAAATTTAAACCGGTAGGGCTGTTACAGGAAGCTATGGATGGGAAACAATTTCCTGAGGTTTTGTAGTAGGTTTGATTATCCCAGCAAGTTAGCAGAAGGGGAGAGAAAGGAGAAAAGTGAAGGACTAGAATAATCCACCTACTTTTTCAACAGTTTCCTAATCAGAATTGGTTTTAGATTTAGTTGGTAATAAGGACTTTTCTTTATCTGTGCATAAATGTAAGTGTATCTTATATAAAATAAGTGTCTTTCATTTAGAAATTATTTTTTCACTTGTTTGATTCCAATTTTAAAGTTTTGTTCATGATTAGGAAAATTTGATTTTGTTGAATATTATTCTAATTTATATTTGATTGAATAAAATATTGATGAAATTGTTTGCTTTGGATAGGTACTATTACCAAAGAGGTATTCTGGCAAAAGTGGAAGGTCAGCGCTTGGTCTATCAGTTTAAAGATATGCCAAAAGATCTTATCTATATAGATGATGAGGATCCAGGTTCCAGCATAGAATCTTCGGATCCATCATTATCTTCAACAACCACTTCAAGTAGGAATCAAGCAAGCCGATCGAGAGTATCAAGTCCAGGGATAAGAGGAGGAGCCACTACAGTTCTAAAACCAGGGAATTCTAAAGCTACAAAACCCAAAGATCCTGTGGAAGTTGCACAGCCATCAGAAGTTTTGAGGACAATGCAGCCCCCACAGTCTCCATATCCTACCCAGCTCTTCCGGACTGTTCATGTAGTACAGCCAGTACAAGCTGTCCCAGAAGGAGAAGCAACTATAACCAGTAGTATGCAGGATGACACATTAAGTTCTTCTGTTCAGAGTATTAGGTGAGAAAACTACAGTTACCGATGTATATATCACTACATAATGCTTCTGACCAGAGCCATTTTTTGTTGAGGGTCAAGATTCAGAAGTGAAAATAAAAATATATAGACTTCAAGCTAGAACTCTTGGTCAACAGATTGTTTCAGGAGCAATACATATATCAGTCCTCTGATTATATCAATGATTCCTTATTTTTAAACTTTGACATTATTCTATCACTTTAGTCTACTATACCTTTGTATAACTGGATTGATCCATATAAGGAGTGATCCTAATGTAAGAAAATCCAGAAAATAGTTTCAGACCTTTTTTCAAACCAGGTCAGAAGCTGCAAAAATTCAACATAAATCAACATATTGTGACCTTTCAGAATGCAGTAGGTTCCACAAAATAAATGTTACTCTTTAGGAAGATACTATCTTGGAACAGTTCTCTAAAATTCAAACAAGTGGGAAGGCCAAAAACCTAAGGTTCTCTTTTTCAGGGTTTTAGAGTGACAGAAGTTGGAAAAGTAATTTTTTGGTTTAATCAAATCAGATTTGCCTCACCAACCCAGGAAAGATGCTAAACAACAAATTGACAAGAGAATCCTGTTTTAGACTGGTCTTCTGCAGAAATTTGGGACTGGCTGGTCTCAGCCAATTTAGAATGGGGATAAGGGGTGAAGGCAGAAAATTAGATGCATATTTGTAGTGTTCTGTTTTTCTGTTTATACTTTCATGAATTTCCAGAACATGAATTATAATAAGACATAGCTTTTCCAAAGCTAATAAAAATGATTCTTCGATTATTTTTATTAGTAGACTTCAGTCCTGTATTTATATATTCCAGAATGTAAATGCTGAGGATTTTGTTCAGTTGATCCTGAAGTAAGTTAACATTACCTAGACAGACTTGGATAAGTGAGTCTTCCTTGTATAGTCAATTTAAATTTTTGACATTGTGAAAATCTAATTCTCTTAAGTCTTCAGTTGATTGGTAAGAAGAAGAGTACAAAGATCACTTTTTTCCATTTTAATTGGACAGGAATGGTAAGTCTTAAACTGTTATTAAGGAGTACTTATTTAGCTTCTACTCTTTCTATTTGCCTTTGAATGTTTTATGTTCCTCTATTTCCTATTGGTTACTTGTGTTGACTGAGGATCCGGTTGGAAGTGTGTGGTTCTTCTCATTCGCTTCTAGACTGTTTGTCATCTTAACCACTGTGTGAATTTGTGTTGATAGGAGACATATGATGGCCACAGCTTGTCACTGGGACCCCCTTGAAGTGATTCAGTAGAATTTTTAGCATCTGAATTCAAAATTTCCTTTTTAGACCATGAGAATAAAAAACAAAAAAGAAAAATAAGCAAACAAAAAACATCTCTCACTTTTAAAGATATTAAATTGTGGATATTGTATTGAATACTATATTACACTGAATGCCAATTTCTGAATAATACCCAGTGCCACATATTAGAACATTGTAAGACTTGCCAGGGAAGTTCAGAGCTACATTTCCTCTTGGTGGTTTTCAAACTGGAATCTTTATTTCCAGGGTCCCTGAGGGTTCCATGGGCGGCTCTCTCCCTGCTTCCTGCTTCTTTTTTTTTTCCTTTTTGTCTTTTTTCGTGTCCGGCAACGGGATTGCAACCCTCGGTGTTGCTCCCACACCTCGGCTCAGCCAGTGAGCGGGAACCGGTCTGTATGTGGGATCCGAACCCTCGGTGGGAGCGCCACCGCACTCCCAAGCAGCGCACTGTAGCAGTGCGCCACCGGGCCGGCCCCCCTGCTTCCTGCTTCTAATATATTTTCTCTTCAGACTAACTTCAAAGTAAAAGTCATCTTTCTTTTCTATTTTTTTTGTTTGTTTTTTTGGCAGCTAGCCAGTATAGGGATCCAAACCCATGAAATTGGTGTTGTAAGGCTGCACTCTAACCAACTGAGCTAACTGGCCAATCCACAAGTCATTTTTCTAAACTAGCTTTGTTATACTGTCTTCTTGCAGCTTTTGTTAGATCCGCTCACACACAGGGTGCAGTCCCATATCTGTAGCCTGAGCTGCCAGCTCTCATCCTCTTTTCATAATTCCTTCCTTGCTTTCCAGGTAAAGCTGACTGCTTGCCTCAGTCTGTTCCATCAACCTGGTGTTTCAGTTGATTTTAATATCTGTCTCTTCCTGTATATTTAAATCTGTAGGAGCCATACTTTACTCATTGTCAATTTCCTAGCACCTAACATAGTATCTGACATAACATACATTCATTCATATTTATAGAATTTATTTTTCAGTAGTATATATATTCTTTATCTTCTCTTAGGGTAATGAGTTCTCTAAGTGAACTACTTACAGAATGAAGAAATACAAAATTTAACTTTTTCAAACTTTAAAACATACATTCTTATTGTAGCAAATCGTTCCTGTATTTATATGTATGTATGTATGTATACACACATATTCTTTAATCATTCGTCTTTTTAAAAAGCTTTTCTCTCAAATGGTTATACCTTTTATTTCTTCCCCCAAATTTTACTTATTTATAAGCAGGTAAGCCTTTAATACAATGCATTTTTTTTTTAACCTGAAAATACTAGATGTGGAAAGCAAAACCTAATGAATAGGAACAGTGTCTGAATACTTACAACTTTTAACCTTAAAATACTAGATGTGGAAAGCAAAACCTAATGAATAGGAACAGTGTCTGAATACTTACAACTGCTGAATATTTTTACTTAGATTTTGCTATTATCATGTTCCTTTCCATTAAATAGAAAGAAAATAAGTTTCAAGCCAATTGTACATAGCACTCTGAAATTTTAACGTATTTTAGAGTAGCTTTTTATAAAAATAATTAATTTCTGGTTTAGTGATTCCTTGTATTTACATTTTTATAATTAATCAACTTTTTATTATTAAAAAATTTCAAAATATGGGAAAGTTGGAATAGTATAATGAATACTTATTTACCAGCCACCTAGATTCACAAATTGATAGCATATCTCCTTATTTGTTTTCTCTGTGTATTTACTTTATATCCTTTTTTCTGTTTGACTATTTGTCAAGTAAGTCAACATCATCATGACATTTAACCCCTGAATATTTCAATTTATAACTCATAGAAATAAGACATTATCCTAAATAACCACATTATCACCCATAAGAAAATTAACAGTAGTTTGGCTATATCATTATTGATTTTATAACTACTTATTAATAAAACCGGAGACCTTTTAAAGATTTTTTTTCCTGTGGTTGAGAGAAGGGGAATACATATGACTTAAAATTAGACAAATTATTACATTAATGTCACAACAAGAGCTGATACTTATAGAGCACTCTTTACAGATGCTCCTCAACTTACAATGGGGTTAGATAAACCCATCGTGAAGTCAAAATTGTTAAATCAGGGACCAGCCATCTTCGTATTTCATACACTTTATGTATGGTGATTTATAGAATCCTCAGCTCAGTGAGGTGTAAGTAGCATTATCCCCATTTTACAGACAAGGAAACTGAAGCAAGGAGAGGACAAGGAGCTTGGTCACATCGCGTAAGTGATGGAAATATTGTTTTGATGCAAGCCGAAAGCAGTGAGCTTAATGACTTGCCACACTGCCTAGTAATTTACATAAGTCTATGAATTATCAGTTATTTACAGTGAGGGAGCAACATGTCAATTTTTTTCCTTTGGTCATTTCTTTTCATCTCACATAATTACATGTATCTATTTTGAATCACTTAAGTTTTTTTTATTGATTTATGGTATATGTGCTCAGCTTTTACAGATTTCAGTTTGACTTTGGCTTCATGTTAGTCAAACAACAATAAAAATAAATCTGGTAAAAAATTGTCTGAAAATTGTTGCTTGGTAAACTTGGAAGTCCATTTACCTAACGTAACTTCTTTCTCTATAATATTTATTCAAGCAGTAGTAGTCTGTCTTAGGGTCTTTTAAATAAATTATCCTCTAAAAATATATAATGTATAGGTTACCTTAAAAACCATGTCATGGAGCAGGAAGAATGCAGACATGACTTTCCAGTCCTCCACCCTTGCCAATTATTAGATGTGAAATTATATCAGAGTAACTATTCTGTTTTCTCATTTGTAAAATAAGGATTGATAATACTCAACCTTAGAGGTAAATGTGATAATTAAATGATACTTTCTGACACTTTGGTACATCTTGAACAAAAGCTAATAAATGTTACATTGTATATCTTCCTTAGCCTCAGAAATTTTGATGAATTATAAATTACCAATATTGTACTGGTTGGTTATAAGCAGCTTAGGAGATTTTTAAAAAGCAGTTAACCCCTGTACTGGCCAGCTGCAAAAAAAAAAAAAATAACAGGAAACTATAATATAACCAGACACAATCAACAGCTTAATCATTAACTAAGAAAAAAAATTTTAATTCCTGTTGTTGGGAAAGACTTCATAATATTTTATTCTTTAATCTTTGAATTTTTTATTAGTGAAAATTATTTTAGAATTTGTTCAAGTAAGCCAATAAATTTACATTGTAGATACTGTAGATAAGTATATATATTTTCTGACAGATGGCAGTCAGGTATCTCAGGAAAAGGAGACATCTTTTTCTCATTTGAACAGAAGCATTGAAGGCCTAGTGGTAGCCCTGATTAGTGATATGGAAAATTTCCGAGTACATTATTACTTGTGCCACACCTTACAGAAGGAAAGAGGAAGTGGGGAGGTGTGTATTAAAGAGCTGTAATTGCCCATAGATTAAGGATACATGTAATAGTAAATATTCATCTTTAGCTGAGGTTATTCAGGACTTAAGAGGTGGCAGTATGTTGTAATTGTTAGGCACACAGGCTCTGCAGACAGTTGACCTCTTACATAACGTCACTTTATGCAAGCTGTTAATCTCTTTGTGTGATTTTTTTCATATGTAAAATGGGGATAATAGTATTTATAGGTTGGCAAAGCTACACATATTTATAGATATAGTCTGGTGCTATTTGCCAGGAACTATTTTGTCTATACATACATGTATGTAAACTCTTGGCATGGGTAGCCCATGGGGCTTTTTTATTTAAAAAAAGGTATCTGGCTGTAGGGTCAGGTACTATAAACCCAGACTGATATTCCACGCAAGATTCCCTGATTCAGGTTGGCAGGAGGAGAAGGGAGTCACAGTGTATTTTGGAAAAGCTCACTGGCTCCCAAGGTGATTCTGTTTCCTCCCAACTCAACCTTGCCTGCACAGTAATATTAGTACATCTGGCTTTTATTCCTAGCCATGACTTATCCACCTATTAAATCTTCATAACTGAACTCATATTCTCTTCTAGCTCTGTACTTCAAGAGAGCTGTTAATATCCTGCTGTGTACACTGATGCTCATAATGGTGACTTGGGTGGCAATCTGAACTTGGGAATCTATCCTACAAGAATGAGTGGGCTCTAGTCATTCTGTGTCTTCTCACTTCAGTCTTCTCTTGAGTTGTTGCACTGGGTTTTCATTTTATCTTTCCTCCTAGCTCCAGAATTTCATTTCTTACATATGTGACAGTCCACATAACTGTAACTCACTAAATGTAGCTTTAATAATCTACTGGTAATAATATTTGGCTTATGGGGACTAATCTACCTGTTAGCCATTTGAAGTAACAATCAAGTTTCTTTCATAAAATAACATTCAGAGGAAACAGTTGCAATCCAGATGCTGAGTTTTTTCAACTGCATTTGTGTTATATTAACAATGGCCATAACTACAAATTTCACAGCTGTGAAGTTTTAAAATTTGATTGACTTATAATGTCATTTGTGTAGCTTTTTCTTTAATAAATGGGATTAAAAACTTTACAGAAGCTAGATTTTACATTAAAGGATTTTATATTAAGTTGTAGATTTATCACTAATGTTTGTGAAAATTATTTGAACCTAGAAACTACTAAAACACACTTCTACTTATTTTTGCCAAAGTTTGGCCTTATTTTTTGCTCTTTGCCATCCTAAGAACCCTTACAAGGTAATTATAGTCATGACTTGTTTTATGTAAATATGATATGAATTGTGAGCTATTAAAATTCTTCTAAAAATCCGGTCACATGTACATTTAAAACTGAGGGGGTTTGTTTGTTTTAGTTAATTGAGTATTTTTCCTCTTTACATGTTAAAAAACAGGTTGAGAACAATTATAAGAAGAAGTTGAAGTTTGGTAATTGCTGTGGATGAGCATATTGATATTATCCTTCAAATATTAAAATAACAAGAGCGAATCAAAAAGTTTGCTTTTAAATTCCTAATTTTTTTTTCAAGTAGCTCATACATAACTTCCTTCCTAAGCATTTTGATATCCCACTCCTTCCCCAACAAAATTGGTTCCCCATTTGTGTTAAAGTGGCACTTTGTACAGGCCTTTTTTTTCATAACTGTGGTATCATAGTTAGTGGCCTGAGAATTTTGTGTATGTACAATGTTTAATACAAGATGTGGCACAATGTTTGTTATGCTGTGTTGAAAATATGGGAAGTAGCATTTGAAATGTATAATGCATATTTTGTCAAAATGATTTGTCAGGTGTTAAAGTTTTAAATGATGTAGAATATGCTAATTGTCTCACTTTTATTTTATAATTTCAATAGGACTATACAGGCTGCCACCCAAGTTCCAGTGGTCGTGTCTCCTGGGAATCAGCAGTTGCATACTGTAACACTCCAGACAGTGCCACTCACAACGGTTATAGCCAGCACAGATCCATCATCAGGTGCTGGATCTCAGAAGTTTATTTTACAAGCCATTCCATCATCACAGCCCATGACAGTACTGAAAGAAAATGTCATGCTACAGTCACAGAAGCCAGGCTCTCCTCCTTCCATTGTCTTTAGCCCTGCTCACGTACAGCAGGTTCTTACTAGCAATGTTCAGTCCATTTGCAATGGAACCGTCAGTATGGCTTCATCTCCATCCTTCAGTGCTACTACACCTGTGGTGACCTTTTCTCCTCGAAGTTCACAACTGGTTGCTCACCCACCTGGCACTGTAATCACTTCAGTTATCAAAGCTCAAGAAACAAAAACTCTTACACAGGAAGGAGAGAAAAAGGAGGTTGAAGATCATTTGAAAGAAGATACTGAGAAAACTGAGCAACCGCCACAGCCTTATGTGATGGTGGTATCCAGTTCCAATGGATTTACCTCCCAGGTAGCTATGAAACAAAATGAACTGCTGGAACCCAACTCTTTTTAATTAACATGCCAGAGAACTTATGGATAATTATTTTTTAATTGAACATTTTCAGCTGTATGCAAACTAGCTGATTGATTGTAAGGTAAATTCTACAGAGGTTCCTAATTTTGTAATTGTTAAAAATAATTTAGAGTTAATTTTGACTTTGTTAGATGAGGGAGGAAAACCCAAGTGTTTCTCTTTGTTTTCCAAATGTTTTAGAATTCAGTTGTGAAGGAACATGCATTTTATACTATGAAGACATTCTTTTGAATTTTTTTTCCAGTTTCTATATCATAAGCATTTATAAACTTCTTTTCTAATTTTACATTGTATTAGCTTTTCTGATTCTTTTGTAAATACAGTACTTAAATATAAGGCAACAGGAAATTTATATAGGAACTGTTTTCATTCCACTTGTATATGTTAAGTCTTGACTCTTTCAAATGCAAGAACCCTATTTTATACTTTGTTAAAATTATGATGTCACTTAGATTGACTTTAGTTGGCTACACTGTATAATGAATTATGAATATGTAAGATAACATTAAAAGTTTAAACATGCCCATGATATCTCTGAACTGTTTCAGAAGTAGGATAGTATGAAAGCATCAGCCTAGGAGTGGCACTCCCACTAACTAGCTGTGTAACCTTGGCAAGCCACTTGATCTTTTTGGGCCTTAGTTCTTCTCATAAAAGGAAGGGATGCATTGGAGTAGACTAGAAATTGGAGTAGAAATTGATTTCCAATTTCTCTTCTACTTCTAAATTTTATGATTCTAACACATATATTTTAAAGTTATGTCAGTTAATAAATCATTATCAGTTTATTTCCCAATGTAAATATAGCTACAATATTGCAGAAAAATAAGCGGCCTCACAAAATTCATTCTTCTATTATCAGTAAGATCTGCCATAAACTCTTCCTAAGTACTCTGTTCATTAACTCTGTGGACCACTATGCACTGTGGTCCATTAGTAAACTTATGTTGCTGAATGCTAAGTGATACATTGCTATTCTGAGAGTCAAGGCTCTTTCTTAATGGCCAAGAAAGAACTTGAGCCTTGGGTTAATCTGGCTGACTTGTCAGTTGTTATAAAAGCATAATTGCTTTATATTTTGGATAATTTTTTATTGGATATGGGGGGAGGAGTGAACTGCATACAAAGATAACATACATATATATCCAAGTTTCTGAAATAAAATAGTCTTTAGATTACTTTTTGAACTGTAAATAATGTACATTTAGCATCACAAGAAAAATTGTTTTCTGCAAATTTTTTAGTATATTTAGTATAGCAGAGAAATTTTTGTAGATGAAAAATCATTATGTTAGAGTTCTAATGTTACATGTTTTCATATTACAGAGTGAATTTGTATTTTAAAAATTTAAATTTTTGAATCCTCTAAACATTTTTGTATCTTTAATTGGTTTATTATTAAATAAATCATGTAAAAATTCTCAGTTTCTGTTTTCAGGCAAATATTTCTTAAAGAACAAGGGTACAGAGAATGGTGCTAGTATTTATTTATATGTTTATATAACAAACTTCATTAGTCAGAATTGCAGGATGTCATTGTATCACTTTTCCTTTCTACCATGCCAAATGGCAGTTTCTAGATATCAAGCAATGTATTGTCAAGCTCCAAAAATTAGAAAACAATAAAATACTCTCAGCCATAATATTAAACACACTCCAAAAGACAAGTTTTCTAATTAGAAATTGGGTCAGTTAATTGTTAAACTTGGAACATAGAAAGAAAAATATAAGAAAATAAAATTTTCTATAATCCAGTCCCCTGTACCCAGCAGTAATTTTCACTTATTTTCTCATATCTATTAATATTCTTAAAAAATAAGATTTTTACAGGCTGTATAATATTATATTAGTATATCATAATCCAGTTCAACAAAACCTTTTTAACTAGATAAGTTAGTATTGTAGTTTTTTACTAATAAATATACAGTATCTTAGTTCATTTGTGCAGCTATAACAGAATGCCTGAGACTGGGTAATTTATAAAGAACAAATTAATTTGCTCACAGTTCTGGAGGCTGGGAAACCCAAGATCAAGGTGCCAGCAGGTTTGGCAATTCTGATTCCAAGATGGTGCCTTGAACATTGCATCCTTCAGAAGGGAGGAAGACTTCATCTTCACATGGTGGAAGGTAGAAGGGCAAAGAGCTCATTCCCGAAAGCCTTTTTATAAAGTCCTTAAACACACCCATGAGGGCTGAGCCCTAATGACCTGATCACCCGTTAAAGGTCCCAATTCCCAATACCATTACATGGCAATTAAATTTCAACATGAGTTTTGGAGGGGAGAAACATTCAAACCATAGCATACAGTATGTAGTGGTTTTTTAAAGTTAAGTTTTTCCAGTGTTTTATATCAATTATCTTTATCATAGGGGATACCAGATACACTATTTTTATTTATATTAAGTAACACCATTTAGATTTTACTTCAATTCTTTTTTTTTTTCTTTTTACTTTAAAAGGTACAGCATAAGAATTTTTAAAGATGTTTTTGTTTAAGGTTACTGGAACAGTGTATAATTACCATGAACACTGAAATTACAAAGATAGAAGCTTAACAGTCATGTAGTAAGAACCTTAAAACTTCAAAAGCTTAATACAAGTGAATCTTTTGTTTTGAACTATGTATCATCTATCAAGGGGCCTATTTTTTTCCCATTAGAATGTCTTATTAATCCATATATTCTTTTTTATGTCTATTGCCACCACCCTAATTTTAGTCTTTATGCTGTTCCTGTCACAATTCATTCATTTAACCAATATTTGAGTGTCTACTGTGTGCCAGGCACTATTGGTGCTAGAGATACATCAGTGAACAAAACAGATAAAAGTTCCCGCCCTCACAAAGCTTATATTTTGTAATAGACAGAAGCTCACCACATGACTTGTGAACTCTTACTCTGTTTATCATTATGAATTGTTTTACCTAGAACATTTCTGACACCAAATGTGTGGGGTTTTTCCACACCAACTAATAGTTCTGACCCCAAATGGGTGTCCTACAATTCAGTTCAGTTCTGATACTAATCACCTGGAGTTAGTGTAGACCCCACAGGTTGGCTCCCCTTCAGACACCAATGTCAAGTCTCAGGTTTTTACCTGCTCTTCACTGACCAACTGCCTATATATAAATTGGGGATTCCCATAACTCCCTCTTCAGGTTTGATAATTTGCTAGAATGGCTCACAAGACTCAGGGAAACACTTTACTGGTTTACACTTTTACCAATTGGTTATGCAGGATACAACTCAGGAAGGGCCAAATGGAAAGCATAGGGCACTGTATGGGGGAAGGGCACAGAGCTCCAATGCCCTCTCTGGGTGTGCCACCCTCCCAGCACCTCAAAATGTTCACCAAACTGGAAGCTCGCCAAACCGTTATCATTTAGGGCTTTTTATGGAGGTTTTATTACATAGGCATGATTGATAAAATCATTGGCCATTGGTGACTAAATTCAGTCTCTAGCCCCTCAGCCTTCCTTGGGGATGGGGCTGAAAGTTCCAACTCTGTAATCACATGGTTGGTTCCTCTGGAAACCATCTCCCATACTGAAAATATCTAGGGGCCCACCAAGGGTCACCTTATTAGCATAAACACAGGTAAGGTTGAAACAAAAGATGCTGTTATCATTCCTACCACTCAGAAAATCCTAAGGGTTTTAAAAAGTATGTCAGGAAGTAGAAACAAAGACCAAACATAATTTTCATATGGTATCACAATCGTGCTCCTAATAACAGAATGGTCTTCCTAAAATATCCCTTGTATTATGTTCTTGTTTAGAAACCTTCAGTGCCTTTTTGCTTCCTACAGGATAAAGTCCAAAATCTTTAGTTTAACATTCAAATTCTGGGTTCCTAGGCTATCTACTAAAGAGTTAAAGTTAATCTTAAAATGCGAATTCCTTGGTCCCACCTCATACCTACTGAATTTGTATTTCAAGAGAAAGCTCTACAATTTTGATTTTTAACCAGTATTGGATGGTTCTTGCAACTTTTTTTTTTTTTTTTTTTTTTTTTTTGGTTCTTGCATCTTAGAGTAGTCCCAGATCAGCAGCATCAGCATCACCTGGAAAAATTTTAGAACTACAGAACCTTAGACCCTACTTCCAACCTACTGAATCAGGATCATATATATATTCAAGTTTGGGAAGCACTAGGTAATCTTAATGCACACTTTAGAAGTTTAAGAATCACTGATTTAGTTCCAACCTATCCTTTTAACCTTCTCTCTCAAAGTTCTAGATTTATTCATTCAACATTTATTAGGCAGGGTTTCAAATATTGCTTCACATAGTCATTGAACTTGGCATATAAAGCTGAAAGAATATAACGTCTATGCTCAAGAGGCTTCCCCTTAGGGTTAAACCAATGAGGCTGCTCACTGTTACAGGTAATCAGCCTGTATCTCTTACCATCCATGTGGAATGAAAAGGATCAATATTTTGGGCACATCTATAACCCATTCTTGGTATATTAGTTGGGGAGCTTTGCCTTATGTGCTGTTATTTCTCAATATTCCATCCTAGGCACTCTTCCCACTCCACATATGCTACTTTGATAATCTCATCCACTCCCATGGCTCAGTCATAAATGACATCTGCATCTAATCAATCATACAGTCCAGGTAATTTTCCTCCTAAAAAGTCAATATCCATCTTCATGTTTCTACTCTAGTTTAAGCTACCACCATATCTTGCAAGGAATATGCAAACTTCTGAACAGGTTTTACAAGGATCAGCATGATCTGTCCCTATTTTATGTCTTGACTCTCTCTAGCCATGCATCTCCTAACATAATCTAGTCAGACTCAACTCCTGAACAGGACATGGCTGTCGGTACTTGGCCTTTGCACATGAAATCACTGACTCAACATGTACTTATCAAAGAGTTTATCTGAGCCAGTATGTATGACCTTGGCCTGGGGAAGTTCTGCTAAGTTGCCGTAGGAAGTGCTTTCCAAAGGGCCAGCAGAACTTCAGCATTTTTATAATCACAGAGACAGGGAAAACAAAGGGGAAGTGAAAGACAGCCCTTAATCAGCACGTTACTTTTTCTGTTGGCTACATAGCAGCATATAGGCGAATGATTGGTTCTCAGTTGCATCCTAGGTACAGGTGAGTAAGGGTCACAAGATACATTTTCAGCGTTCCTAAGTTAATACAACTTCTACAGGCATTTTAAAGTCTGGTTTTAGGTTAAAATAGTATTGTGGTAACTTCCATAACGTGTGGATGTCACCCCATTCTAGATTCCCCAAGGTTATTAGGAATTTAGCTGACCTCAGAGCAGATTTCTGGTTTATCATGGTCATATACCTCTTCCTAAACCAATTGTTGGCTGACGAAATAGGATTACCAAAAATGACTTAGTCATGTGTTGGGGGAACAAAATTGAGGCTCTATAGCAAGGAAGAGGGGAGGAATGATGTAACCTACTATCACTCAGACATATCCTTCTTCCTATACACACACTTTCAAAAATGCTCATTCCTACATGAAACATGTATTTCTTTCCTAAATAGATCAGCCAAAGTCTCATCCAGTTACTCTATCCAACTTCATGTCTAGGATCTCTAGGGTAATGTTATCTTTTCAGGTCAGTTGTGGCTCCCTGGTTTCTTGTCCTCTACAGCCACATCTGATAAGAACACTAGAAAGAATACTCTTTCAAAGTCTGCTCATCTTTATTTATTTATTTAAAAAATTTTTTTTGTGACCGGTAAGAGGATCGCAACCCTTGGCTTGGTGTCGCCCGCACCGCGCTCAGCCAGTGAGCTCACCGGCCATCCCTATATAGGATCCTAACCTGCGGCGGGAGCGCCGCTGCGCTCCCAGTGCTGCACTCTCCCGAGTGAGCCACGGGGTTGGCCTTGCTCATCTTTAGAATACATTTCTTAATGGTATTGTTCACCATTTTCCCAGCCTAGAGTAGTTGTGTCCTCAGTGCCTTCCATCCTGCCTCCTCCACCTAGTCAGTTGTACATACTAGGTTCTGTTTTGTAGCATTCCACTTCCAAGTGTCAAATTGTCTGTCAGTTTGAGTTTTTAGTCATAAGCAACAGAGATGGATTCTGCTTTTCAGCATAAGAGAAATTTTATTAGAAGAATATTGTGCTGCTCACAGAATGGACAAAAGGACTAGAGAATCAGCATCAATCAGCCACAAAACCAGGAATACATCCCAAAACTATACTGCACAACTGGTCCAGTAAGAAAATTGTAGCCACTGTTGCCAAGCCCTAAAACACTATACTTTGTACCAATGTCTGCTGCTTAAGGAATTTGATCTTGACCCAAGTGCTCCTGCGATCTAGAGAGAACTCACCACGGTCCTTTCTTGATTTGTTGTTGTCAACTAGATTGATTGGCAGAGCCTAGGTCAAGTGCCTATGCCTTTCACTCCAAGAAAAGTTGAGAAAGCAAGTTCAGCTTCTACAGAGGGAGGTTGGGCTCAGTGGTAACTAAAACTTAAGGTATTCTCCAAACATAAGAAGGAGCTAAATTCTGAGTAGCCCATAATAAAGACCAACATCTTTATTATCAAAGAGTTTATCTGAACCAATATGTGTGACCTCAGGCCTCAGCTTAGACATTACGTCCTCTGGGAGCTTTTTCTGAGCTCTAAAAATCTCCTGCATACTGTCACAGAACCCTTTAATCTCTCCCATTTGGGCATATATGACACTATAATAATTGCTTATTGATCTGTATGAGTCCAACACTAGATTAGAAAGCACCAAGGATGCAGTCATTTTAGTATCCCTAGTGCCTGGTGTAATATCTATACATAGTATGTACTCAATATTTATTTCTTATTTATTTATTTGGCAGTTGGCTGGTATGGGGATCTGAACCCTTGACCTTGGCATTACAAGGTGACACTAACCAATCAATATGTATTAAATACATGAATAAACTACATGTTCTCCTTGACTGTTTTCATGCTCATGTTCCCATGTTGCTAACCACCATCTGTATGCTGATTATCAATTCTTATCTACAGCTCCAAACTTGTTTTAAAAAATAGCTTTATAGGGCCGAGCCTGTGGCGCACTTGGGAAAGTGTGGTGCTGGGAGCACAGCAACGCTCCCGCTGCGGGTTCGGATCCTATATAGGGATGACCGGTGCACTTACAGCACTCACTGGCTGAGCGCGGTGCGGCCGGTCTCAAAAAGGACAAAAAAAAAAAAAAAAGCTTTATAGAGCTATAAATAACATACAATAATCTGCACATATTTAAAGTGCACAGTTGGAAGTTTTACATATACTCATAAAATCATCATAATCGACAGTGAACATACCCATCACCCCAACATGTTTTCTTGTGCTCCTTTGTAACCACTCTCATTCTTCTTGCCATTCCTCCCTGCTTTCCACCCACCCCACCCCTAGTAAACTACTGATCTGCTTTCTGTCACTATAGATTAGTTTAAAATTTTTCTAAGATTTTATATAAATGGAATCATACAGTATGTACTATTTTTGTGTCTGGTTTCTTTCAAGTAACATAATTATTTTGAGATTCACCCATGTTGTAGTGTGTATCAATACTTTGTTCCTTTTATTGCTGAGTAGTACTCCATTGTATGGCTGTACTTCTGTATGTTTAACCATTCACCTGTTGATGGATATTTGGGTTGTTTCCAGTATTCGATTATTACCATTAAAGCTATGAACATTCTTGTGCAAATAATTGTATGGACATGTATCTTCATATCTCTTGGGTGGTAAGTATGTAGCAGTGGTCTGACTGAGTCATATGATGGTTGTACCTTTTTACATTCCCACCAGCAATATATGAGCCTTCCAATTGCTCTACATCCTTGTGAACGTGGTCAGTCTTTTCATTTTAGCCATTTTAATGGATGTGTAGTGTATATCATGGTTTTAATTTACATTTCCCTAATGATTGCTGGGTTTTGAGAGCTCTTTATATATTCTAGATACAAGCTCTTCATCATATATATGATTTGCAAATATTTTCAAAGTGCAGAAACTTTTAAATTTTGGTGACGTCTAACTTATAAATTTCTTCATTTATGAATCATTCTTTTGGTGTTGTATCTAAGAAATCTTTGCCTAACCAAGGTCACAATGAATTTATTTCTTCTAGAAGTTTTATAATTTTAAGTTTTACATTTAGGCCCATAATCCATCTTGAGTAAATTTTTATAGAAGGTGCAAGATATATAATTGAAGCTCATTTTTGGCATATGTATATCCAATTTGTTGAAAAGACTATCCTTTTCAACTAACTTTAATATATTAGAACATTTCAATAAAGGTAGAAAAAGCATTTGATATTGAATACTTTTCTCCTCATGTTACAACCAAGACAAGGAAGTCCATTATCACTACTTCTATTCAACACTATGGTGGACATCCTAGCCAGTAACAGAAGGCCAAGAAAAAGAAATAAAGGGTTTAAAGATTGCACCAGAAGAAGTTAAACCATCTTTATTCACGGATGACAAGACAGTCATCACAGAAATTTCAAAAGAATCTACAGAGTATTAGAAATAATAAGGGAACTTAGCAAGATGGCTGAATATGTAAAAATCAATACTGTTTCTATATGCTTGTAACAAAACAGTAGAATATAAACATTTGAAAATGCCATTTAAAATCACATAAAAAAACACCAAATATCCAAGAATAAATCTAATGATTGATATGTATGACTCCTATACTACTATCTACAAAAGACTGCCAAGAGAAATTAAAGACCACTTAAATAAATGGGAGGAGGGAAATGATATTCAGGGATGGAAGGACTCTATTGTTAAGATGTCAGTTTTCCCCAAACATATCTATAGATCCAATGAAAGCCAAGTAAAAATTCCAGCAGGTTTTTTTTTTTTTTCCTTTTTGTCTTTTTTACTGACTGGTAATGGGATCGCAACCCTCGGTGTTGCGCCCGCACCGCGCGCTCAGCCAGTGAGCAGGAACCAGTGTCCACATGGGATCCGAACCCTTGGCGGGAGCGCTGCCGCGCTCCCAAGCAGTGCACTCTCCAGTGCGCCACTGGGCTGGCCCACCAGCAGGTTTTTTGAAAGCAACAAGTTAATTCTAAAATTTATCTGGAAATACAAAGGATTTAGTAGAGCCAAGGCAATCATAAAGAACAAAGTTACCAGCAGGTTTTTTGAAAGCAACAAGTTAATATTAAAATTTATCTGGAAATACAAAGGATTTAGTAGAGCCAAGGCAATCATAAAGAACAAAGTTACAGGACTTGAAGACTTATTATAAAGCTACGTTAAGACAGTGTTGTACTTATATAAAGTTAAACAGACCAATGGAATGGAGAACCTGGAAACAGACCCACATATGAAGATATATGGTCACCTGCTTTACAACAGAAGTACCATAAGTATTCAGTAGAGGAAATGACAGTATTTTCAATAAATAGGACTGGGTCGATTGGATATCCATATTGGGGGTGGGGTGGGGGGCGGAGAATGAACCTTGATCCCTACCTCATACCATGCACAAAAATTAATTTGTGATAGATCATAGACTTAAATGTGAAAATTAAAATAAAAAGCCTCTAGAAGAAAACAGAATATTTTCATGGCCTTAGAGTAGGCAAAACCTTATATATGACACAAAAAGCATAGATCATAAAAGAAAACATGGATAAATTGGACTACATTAAAATAAAACTTGTATTAATCAAAAGATAAGATTGGCTGGCCAGTTACTCAGTTGGCTGGAGTGTCCGCTAGTTCTGCCTGCTCCTTCCCCACCCCAGGAGCCCTTTCCTTGGCCCAGGGCCTGGCCTCCCAGCCACTCCCTGGCCTGTGCCACTAACAGGCACTCTGCTCCTAGTGTGCCACTTACCCCCTTCAGCTTCCTAGTGGTCTCTGTGGTCTGGGAGAAAGAAGCAAGACAAATGGTCTTTGTTTGCTGGAGAAACGGTTGTCTGCGATAAATGAGGAAAACCACGAAAGCCTGATGTTGGAGTGTATATGTGTATACGCCCTGTGCAGAAGACAGCTGTCCTTGGAGGCAGTGGCTGGAGTGCAAAGGGTGGAAGTTGCCCCCCCACCTCCCATGGGCCTTGGGGATTCTAGGGAGAAGCTTTTTGAAGGAATTCCCAGCCTAAGTCTTTTTACCCTCAGCTACAACCCCATTGCCCAGATCAGACCTTTCTGCTGTCCTCTGCTGGGTGGGGCCACAAGCCTGGCCACTTCTGTCCCAATCATGATAAAGCATCAGTTCAAAAATTCTTGATTTGTCACCTCCTTCAATACAGACTTGGCTTAAAAAAATGACTTATTCAGATCTCTGGTCTTATTTACTTTTATTGATGACAATTTACATTAACACTTTGGGGGTAGAGAAGGATTCTGTGCCCTTTGGACAGGAGTAGAGACTTCAGACTGGCTTGGGTTCCCCTGCTTTTCTCCTTTC